>NC_037668.1:181900819-182200819 GCF_003255815.1 Theropithecus gelada
CAGAGTCTCGCTTAGTCGCCCAGGCTGGAGTGCAGTGGTGCGATCTCGGCTCACTGCAAGCTCCGCCTCCCGGGTTCACGCCATTCTCCTGCCTCAGCCTCCTGAGTAGCTGGGACTACAGGCGCCCGCCGCCTCGCCCGGCTAATTTTTTGCATTTTTAGTAGAGACGGGGTTTCACCGTGTTAGCCAGGATGGTCTCGATCTCCTGACCTCGTGATCCGCCCGCCTCGGCCTCCCAAAGTGCTGGGATTACAGGCGTGAGCCACCGCGCCCGGCCTTCATCCTTGTTTTCATATATGGTGATCATTCCAACACCATACTCTTCCATAAGACATTTCACACTTACACTGCTATTCAGTATCTGTTCTACAGACAAACATAAATGTGTTCTCTTTTTCTTATTACTGTTACCCATATGTAGACCTTTTTGACATTTTCAACAATGTCTTTATACCACAGAGCAGAGAATAAGCAAAAAAATACAATGAGCAACGCACGTCATCTTGGCTCCCTGTGGGGCAACATGGGGAACCTGCTATTGGCACATCTGGCCTGCACGTGTGTCATTTTTATTACCCTTTGTGAGTGTGCTTGCATGGGAGAATCAGGGCATTGGGTAGAAAAGACATATTGTAGCTGATGGGGGCTAGGTGGGTCTATTTTCTCTTGAGGAGGCTGAATAAACTATGTGTTGCATGCCTGCATTTTGACTGACTACAACTCATCATGTGAATGAGGTCATGTGTGAAATTTTTCACTTGTGGTGTGTATATGTAAGGAGGTCAGACATTTTTTTTTCCTCATTTGTGGTGTCATGTCATGCTTGAAAAGTTTCAAATTTGAGCATTTTGGATTTGAGGATTAGGAATGCGCAACCTATATTGTTTGATTTCATTGATATAAAATGTCCAGAAAAGGCCAATCTATAGCAATCTATAGATATAGAAAACAGATCAGTGGTTGCCTGGGGTTGAAAGTAGAAGCAGAATTGATTGCAAATGGGCACAAAGAAACATTTCAGGCTGACAGAAATGTTCTAAATCTGGATTGTAATCATGAGACCATACAACTCTATACATTTATTAAAAATCATTGAATAATACACTCACAATAGGTGAACTTTATGTTATACAAATTATACTTCAATACAGCTTTTTTTTTTTTTTTAAGAGGGTATGTGTCTTGGACCATAGGTCTGAGAGGAGAGGTGATAAGAAGTAATAACAGATGGCGGAAGACATTACAATAACAGGCAGCAGGTAAATGGGGGTGATCAGGGTCTTGATCCAGGGTCATTACACAGGTCAATAGATCCATTATACTTGTGCTTCATTTTTCCTCCGTGGACTATTCTTATAATAAATTCTTATATTCTTGACCCTTTAGTATATGAATCCCAGGAGGGCAGGGACATTTGCCTATTTTTTTTTTTTCACAGCTGTTCAAACAGGGCCTGTCATTTAGTAGGCCATCAGTAAATATTTTTTAACGAATAAAGTGCTGAAGAGCTGACAACCAGGGGATAGAAAAGTACCTGTGATTAGAGCTGAAGCCAGGTAGCTCTTCCAAGGCACTCAGAGTGTAGCCCTAGAGGCCCTTTAACCTGAGTCAATTCCGAGGCTCAGGATGCTTTGCTCCTCCACACCAGGCCCACTCCACTTTTTCATCCCATTAGTAATACTTCACCACATCTCAGGCCCATGTGTTTCCATTGGAGACCAGGCAATATTTCACCCCATCCTTCCCTATCTTAACTTCTTTTTACAGCTCAATGATAAAACAAGTTAATCGAAAACACCTCCTCAAACTCACACCATTCACACAGCTCTTGCTATCCTGATTGCCATATTTTTCACTTTATCTTCGGAATTTTGCTCCATCCTTTTGCATTTCTGACAGACAGAACAGAATGTCTCTGACTTGCCACCTTGAGAACCTCCTTCTAGGAACCCAGCAACCAAAAGCATAACACAACTGGTTTTTAAAGAATTGAGGTCTGGCTGGGCGCGGTGGCTCATGCCTGTAATCCCAGCATTTTGGGAGGCCGAGGCGGGAGGATCACGAGGTCAGGAGATCGAGACGATCCTGGCTAACATGGTGAAACGCCATCTCTACTAAAAACACCAAAAATTAGCCGGGCGTGGTGGCGGGCGCCTCAGGAAGCTGAGGCAGGAGAATGGCATGAACCCGGGAGGCGGAGCTTGCAGTGAGCCGAGATCGCGCCATTGCACTCCAGCCTTGAGACTCCGTCTCAAAGGGAAAAAAAAAAAAAGAACTGAGGTCTTACTCTGTCGCCCACGCTGGAGTGCAATGGCACGATCAGAGCTTACTGCAACCTCAAATTCTTGTGTTCAAGTGATCCTCCTGCCTTGGCCTCCTGAGTAACTGGTACTACAGGTGCTTGTCACCTGCCTGGCTAATTAATTTTTTTTTTTTTTTTTTGTAGAGACAGGGTCTTGCTTTATTAGGCCAGGCTGGTCTACAACTCCTGGCATCAAGGGATCCTCCTTTTGGGTCCTCAACCACCCAAAGCTCTGGGATTACAGGTGTGAGCCACTGTGCCTGACCTAAAAAACATTTTTTAAACATTTTGAAAACACCCACCATGCTTTAGTGAGAGAATACTTTTTTTCTATCTCCTGTTGCATTACTAGTCCATTAAATTGCTTCACCCCACTCCTGAAGATGCACTGTCTACAGCTTCACCTGGCCCGACAGTCCACTATGAAGGCTCTGGTTTAGATCCTGCTGGGGATCACCTATAATGCCAAGCTTATGGTCTTACCAGTGGTCTCCCAGGCTGTGAAAATCTTTGGAGACTTGTTTATCATTAAATTTTAAAAAGGCAAGAAAATGAAAACCAGAACAACCCTAATGTAAAATTCCTACATGTCTGTCCCCTTAGCAGCATCTAACTTTTTATCTTTTCATGTATTTCATATACTCTCACCATACCTACACACACACACACACACACACACACACACATTCCTTTTCATTTTCCTTGCTTGCTTGTTTATGTTTGGTTTCCAACCCTAAGTATTGGAGCTGAATTCTGTATTCCATCTATTAGTGTCATCACAGAAGACATCACATCTTCCCGAGTTCATTTATCATTCCTCCTCCTCTCTCAGCATCCTTTTAAATATGCAAAGTCTCATCACAGTATCGCCATCCCAGCAGCAGTCGTAGCTGTACTTGTCTGCAAAGGAAATAGGGGAAAGATTGCAAGAATATGATGTGAATACATAGTCTACCTTGGAATCATGGACTCATTCATTTTTCATGTATCCAGAAAATTTTTACTAAATTTCTAATGTGTGAAGGTCACTGTGGAGGTGCTTCAAGGAATGCTAAGATATAAAACACAGTTTTTACCTTCAAAAAATTGCCACGAAGTAGTGGAGATAAAACATATGGAAGAAGAGGGTAGGGGATGACAAATGCTAAGCATCAGAGTGGGAGCTTCAAAGGACAGCAGGCGTCTGGCCAGAGGAGGTGGCATAGAGACAGTGGCTTGGTGGTGGCATTTGAATTGGGTCTTAGAAGATGAGTATGGCTTGAAAAGTAGAGAAAGGGAGGCAGAGGAGAAGGAATTCTGGGGCGAGGGAGCAACATGAACAAAACCATGGAAATGAAGAGCTTAAACTGTATTTGTGGACGAGACGAACAGCAGGGGCTCCTCCTTCATCAGACACACCCAGAAAGTAGAGCAACAACACAGATGTCCAAGTCTCACCCAGAGATTCTGCTGGAGTGCTCTGCCCATGTGTCTCTGGAGGGCCAGCTCCTTCTCTGACCACCACATCTACAGTAGGGCTCCTTCCTGCCAATGTCCTCTCTCTCTGCCTCCTTCTTTCCCATCACAGCGTGTCATAATTTACAATCATTTTGTTAATGTTTGTCTGCTTGTCTGACTCCAATGGTAGCATCAAAAGTCTCTGATAACAGAGACCAGGACTGATTGTTTACTGCCTGAAAAAAAGTAAGAGTGCAATTAATATTTGTTGATTGAATGAGTGAGTAATTGAGTTATTAATGAACAAATGAAAGAAACATTTTTTGAGATACGGTTGATGATTGTATTTATTTATTTTACATGTAATGAGGGCATACTTTATTACTTGTCTTTAAGTCTTTCACCAAAGTTCATTTATTAAATTTATGTTTTCTATTGTGGGGAAAGTCACATGACTTTAATGGGACTTGGACACTTTTGCTTTCATAAGTCTCTTTGTCCAAAAAATATTAAAATTATGTTTTATAACTGTGTTGGTATAATTATGAATATAATGCAATTTGGATTGTATTCTTTTTTCCTTTTGATTAAAAAAGAAATGAAAACATCCTGGACCTCTAAAAGCATTGTGGGTCCTAGGTGCTGTACTTCCTGTATCTAATAGATAAGTCAGCCCTGTGAGTAGTAAAATGTTTTTAAAGACTTAATAGAAAACAAGGCTAGACAACTAGTATGGGAAAAGATTATAGAAGGACTTGTACACCAGATTTTGAGTTTAGTAAATTTCAACTTTATTTAGGAGGCAATAAAAATCACAGAGAGTTTGAACTAAAGAATGATATTTCAATATGGCAGAGCCACTGTAGGAAGAAGAAGCTGCAGGACAAACAGAGAAGATGCTGGTCAGGAAAGCTCCAGAATGTGGTTCAGACACCATGAGATGAAAAGGGATTGAACTGTGGGTGATAGTGATGCTCTTCTTGCTGGAAGAGCGAAAGCTAACCTGAGAAAACATGTGACTTTATCTTAGATGGCTGTGTTTCTGAACCAGAACTGGGAGAACGGTGTGATCAGGAACAGAAGTAGTGTCATCCAGAGAAGAGAGACTTGGTGGGGAATATGATGGGATTGATTTGGGATATGTTTTGGGGAAGGGATACTAGCTGAACAACCAAATGGAACATCTTAGCAGTTAGGCACTTAGAAACATAAATCTGGAATTCTGGACCTCCAAAATTTCAAACAATGTTCAGACAACTTCAAGGTTCTTTAAATCATAGTACATGAATCAGCAAAGAATATTTCTTTTTTTTTTTTTTTTTTTTTTTTTGAGACGGAGTCTCGCTCTGTCACCCAGGCTGGAGTGCAGTGGCACAATCTCGGCTCACTGCAAGCTCCACCTCCCGGGTTCACGCCATTCTCCTGCCTCAGGCTCCCAAGTAGCTGGGACTACAGGCGCCCGCCACCACGCCTGGCTAATTTTTTGTATTTTTAGTAGCGACGGGGTTTCACCGTGTTAGCCAGGATGGTCTCGATCTCTCGACCTCGTGATCCACTCGCCTCAGCCTCCCAAAGTGCTGGGATTACAGGCGTGAGCCACCACGCCCGGCCAGCAAAGAATATTACTAACCAACCATCCAAGTATTACCTCCTGTTTGTGCTGGCTGATTTGTCCCAGTAATTGTCTCCAGTTAAGGGGTCCCCCAAGTCTCCTGCCTCTTCATTCTTCTTAGCCAAGGAAAAGAGAGATTCAAATAAATTCTTCTGTAATAGAAAGTAAATGTTAGGTTTGATGAGTTCACTCTTATTCTCAATGGGCTCTAATTAAATGAGCTATAACTGGTCATAGATGGTTAACTGGTCATAGATGGTTAGCATTATATCTTTAATTAGTAGAGTCTTAAAATCTCTTTTTTCTGTAAACCTGATTAGCAAGTTGGAGGCTTGCAGCATTTCAACAGGTCCCAGCCAAAAAGAAGGTTGGGGTAAGGGCAATTTCAGCATTTAGAGGGCAAAGAATAATTGGAGTTCATGTCTTCCAGTCTCAATGTTGGTACCCTGTAAGATAGATGCTACAGTGGGCAATTACTCCTAAGCTCCATTCCTACCCTAAGCTACAAGGCTGCTGTGAATTTTTCATATTAGAATCAGGCTATATTATAACACTAGAGGGTTGGGAGGACATGCTATCCCTCTAGGTGGAATCTGAGCAATCTATCCCTTCCTTACAAAATTCTTCTGACACATTCAAACTTTTACATTTTACCAGGAAACCAGGACACGAAATCACAGGTGCCAGTGTGTTCTATTTGTAAAATGGAGGAAATAATTAGTGGTTAGCTCATGGGATGGCGTGAGAATTAGTTAATTTCTGTACAGCACTTTGAAGAGTGGCCAGTTCATAGTAAATACTCAATACATGTTAGCTTTTTGGTTTTTATTACGGTCACTCTCATCCAGAGGCCTTCCTGTATCTACTACATTTTATTTCCTGAAAATGGAAATTGTACATTATCCGCATCAAAATCACTTAAAGGGGTTGTTGAATGTAGATTATTGGCCCCCACCCCAACCCAGTGGAATCATGAACTCTGGGAATGGAAACCAGAAGTCTGCATTTGAACAAATTTTTTTAAAATAATTTCAACTTTTATTTTATATTCAGGGGTACATGTGTAGGTTTGTTACATGAGTATACTGCATGATGCAGAGGTTTGGGATGTGAATGATCCCATCACCACCCAGATAGTGAGCGTAGTACCTAACAGTTGGATTTTAGTCTCTCTGGAGTTTGAGACCACCAGTCTACTGGGTTTCCATAAAGTACGGATGAAATTTCTGCTTTGGCCTCCATGTCCTGATACCTGGACCCGTTATGCAATGTATTCCAACATCTAGAACCCCAAGACCTTAGATGTGCTGATTGCCCAAAGCGTGGTGGAGACTTGGTTGGGCTAATGTCAATAAAATCACTCTGAAGACCACCTGACTCTTGTTCCACCCCTCAATCTTGTTCTAGAACCTACATCATGATTTGTTATGGTCAATTCCCAGCCTGCGGTCACTGGAGGGAGCCTACCACAGTGATCAGCTTTCCTAGAAGGAGCTTTGTTTAGAGAACCTGCTGATGCTTTCAATGTATCTGTCACCGCGTCAGTCACGTCACATCCACAACACACACGATTTCTGCTGCCTCCTGACTGTGAAGTATCTGATTCCCTGGCACATCAGCATATCAAATGACTTATTTTGAAACACAACTCCACTGCATGAGACATTTGAATGTAATCCATTGGAGTAGCCTCACCCTAAAGCAGCTGTTGTATGTCTCAGATTTTAAGTATAAGAATCTTGCTATGTCATCATCATAGCAACCACAATACAAAGTAATGAATCCTTAGATATCTATAGGACTTTATGGCTGGTTGTCAAAGAACTTCCACACTTACCTAGCATTGCCCACAATGGGAGTTAAAAAATACAAGCGTCTCTTTTGCTTTATAGAAAATGGAACATCAAGAAGTTTATGTGAGTTGGGCACAGTGGCTCATGCCTGTAATCCCAGCACTTTGGGATGCTGAGGCAGGTGGATCACCTGAGGTCAGGAGTTCAAGACCAGCCTGGTCAACATGGTGAAACCCCATCTCTGCTAAAAACACAAAAATTAGCTGGGTGTGGCTGTGCATGCCTGTAATCCCAGCTACTCAGGAGGCTGAGGCAGGCAAATCGCTTGAATTTGGGAGGTGGAGGTTGCAGTGAGCCAAGATTGCCCCACTGTACTCCAGGTGGGTGGCAGAGCGAGACCCTATCTCAAAATAATAATAATAATAATAATAATAATAATAATAATAATACTGTGACTTAATTCAATTTACCTAACAGATTCAAGGCTAACATGGCATGTGCTTCCCAATGCAATGCTCTGACCCCTTGGCGTGGGTTTTTCCTGCCACCCCACACTGCTTCCAGCCACTGTATTACCAGGGTAGAGAGAGATTAGGAGCACTGGCTTTGGGTCTACTCTTTGAATCTTGAGTCCATCACTCACCAGCTTTGTGATTTTGAGAAAACGCACTTCATGGGAGGGAGGTAAAGATACAATGTAAAGTACTGTTCCTGGCATACAGTTAACACTCCATAGTTTTTACAAGTTACTATCATTGCTGTTTATGTTTGACACAGGGAATATAATTTTTCCCCCAGAAAATCAAATTTAAATTTTATCCTTGTCCCAACTCAAATGAGTTCAGTTACTCTGTTTTGTTCCATTAACTTTTTGACCAGTGTTAAAAATACTAAATGCTTAAGAGATACACTGGGTCAAATGAGTGGGTGCACTATGATCAGGCAAGGAAGAGACGTTATATGAATTTCCCTGATACCTGCTTGGCTTGATGAGCTTGTCCCTTACTAATTTCTCAATAATATGTAGAAATTAAGAATGAATATATTAAATAAAGGAACAAACAAAAATGATGGTACCTAGGGAACCATTTGCCTTAGATGATATAATCATAACTTTCATTTAATTGTAGTCCAGAGACTTATGAACAATAATTTACATTATTGCCACTACCTTACATATTCATTGTTCCACATACAACAACACTTATCAGGAACTTAATAGGCCCTCGGGGAAGGTGGCAAAGGCAAGGAGGAGAATAAGCTCCCTGCTAGGCTAAGGGCCATGGAAGTTCTCAGTGCAGAACAAACCACTCACAGAGGCCACATCCTGGAGGATACAGTGCAGTAACACAATAACCTGCATTCTCTGAACTCCTAATGAGGGTCATCCTCTTCCTACCTGCCACTACTCCTCCCCAGCCAACTCCCCAGCAGCAGCTGGTGCCATCGGAATTTCTCACATCCAGACAAGACAAACAAAGCACCACACCACAGACGCTGTGCACTACAGTGGCTGTGACGTGCAGAGAAGTGACCCATGAGGGGATGCAACTTAGGAGAATAGCTCATAAGAAAACAACACTGTTCCAAAAGATATTATCAGCAGAACTATTTTTCAGAAAAACAGTGTACAGAGCTAAAAACCACAGGAGTGTGTAGAAGGGCCAGAAATAACATGATGGAAACCATGATGGAATATTATACAGCTATTAAAAATAACAAAATTATGGAAAACAACGTGGAAATATTCATGGAAAACAGTATAAAGTGGAAGGTCACAACAATCAACGTTAAAATTAATTTATATGTCTGCATCAAATTGTCAAACAAAAGGCTATAAAAATCATGCAACCTGAGAGATTAGAATGTTTATGAATTTATTCTAGCTCAACTGAAATAGACCACTCAACCATATTATTACATTATGTTGTCAATGAGTAAGGTCATTCTCTCAGTCTGACAACTTCTATTTCGTACTTCCTTCACCAGCCCCAAACTTTTCAGACTTCTCCTAGCAGAACCCTAAGAGTTGTCTGTGACCTTTACTCTGTCTTCTCACATTGGCAACATAATCCCTCTTCTTTCCTATGTTCTAGCCACACTGACCTTCTGGATCTTTCATTTGCTGAGTGCTCTCCTATCTGAAGGAATTCCCCTGTGCGCTCCCCTTGCCCCACATCGGTCAATTCAACTAAAGTTTCATGTTTATGTGCCTCCAGTGTTATCATCACTCCTGGGAGCCTGTATCCTGGGAGGATTATTTTTTCTTCATAGCACTCAGCACACTTTGTCATTATAAATTTGTTTGCATGATTATTGCTTTACTATGTCCTTCTCTCCCAAATAGACAGTTAGCTCCATGAGGAAGGTGATGATTACTTTTATCTGCCAACTTGATTGGGCTAAGTGGTGCCCAGATATTTGGTGAAATGTTACTCTGGGTGTTTCTGTGAGGGTGTTTTAGATGAGATTAACATTCAAATTGGCAGATTGAGTAAAACAGAGTGCACTCCCTAATGTGACAGTCCTCATCTAACCAAGTGCAGGCCTGCATAGAATAAAAGGCTGACTCCCCCAGGTAAGAGAGAATTCTTCCTGCCTGACTGCCTTTGAACTGAGTCACTGGCTTTTTTTCTTGCCTTCAGACTCAAACTGAAACATTGGCACTTCCAGGATCTTGAGCCTGCTGGCCTTCAGCTACACCATCAATCCTGGTTTTTAGGTCACCAGGCTCAGACTGGAACTAAACCATCAGTTCTCCCGGGTCTCCAACTTATTGACTCACCCACATATCTCAGGATTTTCCCACCTTATAATCACATGAGCTAATTACTTGTAATAAATCTCTTTTTGAGATATATATTTCCCTTTAGTTTTATTTTTCTGGAGAACCCTAATTAACACAAGGAATAATATATTGGCTGTTTACCATCATGTATCTACCTAGCACCAATACAGTGCCAGAGCCCAGACTGATTGTCTAATACAACTTTACTGAATGAATGAGTGGATGGATGGATGAATGGATAGATGGATGAAAGTGATATTAATATAATTTTATATTTATTAAGTTTTATTTTTTCTACAAAAATAAAATCCCTGTAGTGTATGTAGACTACTGAATAATACCTGTACTTACCTGAGTAGTGCTTTCTATTTTTCAAAGCATTTTCATATACAATATTTTTTTGATTCTTGGACCTCTGTGAGGTACATAATATTCCACATTCACATTTGAAGAAATAGGGGTCTACATAAATAAAGTAATTCGCCCAAGCTCATACAGTGAACTAAGTGGTAGAACAAGGTCTGGTATCTAGACCTGCTAGATTTGGGACAAGGACTTGGATCCTTCCACGTCTGCAGTTATTTGTATGCCACTATGTTCACTGGAAGGTGCATTGGTGAACATGCGAGGGCTGAAAGGCACAGAGGCATTATCCTAATGGGTCTTTGTGGTATTCAGGAATGATGGGAGGAGATGATGCTCCAGCCTGGGGAGGGGCTCCTGGCCCTGACCAGGTCAGTTTGCAACAGTGAGGTCATGAGCCGTGTGCAGTGAGCCTCAGACATGGCTCTCAGGTCACTCACATGCAACCCATGGTTGTTCAATGCCTCATTTTCAGTGTTACTCTGGTGATCATACAATAGTCAGATCAAACTATCAGCTAAGGATTATTGAACCAGTGGCTCCATAGACACCAAACTCAGATGCAACATGGCAGAATGGCTAGAGCATGGGCTCATATTCCAAGACCCTGGGTTGAGACCCAAGGGTATGGCCAGAAAAGGCAAATGACATTGAGAAGTCAAGGAGACCCAACATTTATATTCCAGCACTGTCTGTCCCTCTGGCAAAGCCATGACCTCATTTATCACCTTGTTTGTCCCATCTGAATGTTTACAAAAATACCAGCTCAAAGAGCAGCGGTGTGGTGGAGGTAAAATGATGAGTAACCAAATGAAGGTCTGATTCTCAATTTGGATGCAGAAAATCCTTTCCAGTGCCATATGCTTTTAGTGCTCTCTTTTTATCACTGCAATTTCACATCCTGTTAAAGCCTTCATCTTCTTTTCAGTCCCTGTCTACAGCAGCTTTCCGTAAAGAGCTTGATGACAGCTGTGTCTGTTGGGAAAACCACAGCCTCGTATTTCTCTCCTCAGAAGTATCCTAGGACTGTGATACATGCCACCACTTAATAAGGTGGGGGTTGCCAGGCCAGCAGTGTGGGGGATGGTTATTCCTTCTCTGACAGCGTTTGAAGAGCTCCAGCAGCTGCCTCCAGGTGAATGGCAGGTGGTACTGGAGGTTGACTGCATAGGCCCAATGCTAAGGTTTACCCCAGACAATGATGGCTAAGAAAAAGTCAGGACTTGAATGCTCATTGCCTCTCTTAGGCTAAAGTTCTGTATTATATTAATTATACATAATTATATATTATATTAATTAATACTTTTATATTATTACAATAATAACATAGTTAATTATTTGAGAGGCATACTATACAATGATTAGAACAAATCCAAAAATAAAAATAGCTACTAGTTTTAGCACCTTATCCATGTTACATTTTTCATTTCTAATGATAACTCATTTTGCTAATAAGAAAAATGATCTTCAAGATGCTAAGAGACACTTACCCAGTAGGGAGTGGAGTTGGAGGTCAAAAGGTTAAGAGTCTTTTGCCAACTGGCCTTAGGTAAGTCTCTTTACCTGTCTGGGCTTCAGTTTCCTTTCTGGAAAAAGGAAGTGAGTAAGTTTGACTTGCAGATGGAATAGGTCTCTTCTTGCGCCAGGTGTCTTCAGGATAAATTTTATTGCTTTTATGCATCAATGATTATTTTAGTTCTTGTTTTGAGGTTTTCTTTGTTTTTGTTCTTCTTATCCACGTAACTTCCGCATTATTCAACTCTCAACTTGTCACCTTTCAGTGAGGATTTCCTGGACCAATCCTGCTAAAATAGCTTGTCTACTCTCCTCCACTCATTATATCACTTGTTTTCATTTTCCTTTTTTTTTTTTTTGAGACGGAGCCTTGCTCTGTCGCCCAGGCTGGAGTGCAGTGGCCGGATCTCAGCTCACTGCAAGCTCTGCCTCCCAGGTTCACGCCATTCTCCTGCCTCAGCCTCCCGAGTAGCTGAGACTACAGGCGCTCGCCACCTCGCCCGGCTAGTTTTTTGTATTTTTTAGTAGAGACGGGGTTTCACCGTGTTAGCTAGGATGGTCTCGATCTCCTGACCTCGTGATCCACCCGTCTCGGCCTCCCAAAGTGCTGGGATTACAGGCTTGAGCCACCGCGCCCGGCCCTTCATTTTCTTTATATAACTTTCTTTTCTTTCTCTCTTCCTTCCTTCCATTTCTTCCCTCCTTCTCTCCCTCCCTCCCTCCCTTCCTTCCTTCCTTCCTTCCTTCCTTCCTTCCTTCCTTCCTTCCTTCCCTCCTTCCCTCAAAAGAATGTCAGCTCTAGAAGGAAATTGTATCACCTGCTCTGCTCATGCTTAAACACTGGTGTTGGGTCTCCTTTACCAAGCACCTCACAAAGTCTAAACACCCTGGCGTGTCACACTGTATTGCCACGTCTTCACTGCGGAACAAAGTAAACAATCAATAAATGTTTACTGATTAAATTAATGAATAAATCCAGTTGGTTACAAGTTTGTTTGATTCTGCCACAAAAAATCTCTAGAACTGGGCTGTTCAATGTGGTAGCCAATCGTCACATGTGGCTATTTAAATTTAAAGTAATTAAAAGCTCAGTCCCTCAGCATCACCAGCTACATTTCAAGTGCTCAAGAACCATGTGTGGCTAGTGGTTTGCACAATGGATAGTGCAGAATAGAACATTTCTATCATGCGGAAAGTTGTTGGAGAGTGCTGGTCTACATTCTGGCTCTTCCTCTCCAATCCCACTGTGATTGCTTATCTAGACTCTTGTGAGAGCCTCTGAACTGACAGTAGTTTCCTTCCATGCTAGTCAGTTCTCCACATTGCCTTATTTATTTAGTTCATTTATTCATGCAGCAAATATTTAAGGAGGACCTTCTATATGCCAGCACTGTGCTAGGCACAGAGGAACAAACAGGGTACGAGTTAGACCTAGTCCTGACACAATGTACTCACAGCCCATGGATGATGTGTGTAGCATTCCCATGTTTAAAAACCAGTGCTGGATCCCCCTTACCAACGTCCCTTACAGTGTTCCCAGGACTCTGTGCTGTGCTCTGCAGGATGCAGCCCAGAGTCAACTCTGCTTTCTCAGGACAGGGTCAGCCAAAACAACAGTTCCTGTATGTGGGGAGCTAAAACAACGGTCCCTGTATGTGGCGTGGGGCGTGTATGGGGTGTGTGTTTGTGTGTGTGTGATGAAGTGGGGTGTGTGTGAAAGGAGAGTGTGTGTGGTCAGGTGTGAGGTGTGGGGTACATGGTGGATTGTTGGTGTGGTGGTAGTGTGTGTCTGTGTGTGTGTATATGTGGTGGGGTGTGTGGGGTGTGTGGGGTATGTGATGGGGTGTGCATGTATGGCAGGATTTGAGGGGTGTGTGGTGGGATGTGTAGAAGGGTATGTGGTGGTGTGTGTGGGGTATGTGGGGGGGTGGGGTATGTGTGGTGGGGAGATTGTGTGTGGGGTGGATGTAGAATATGTGTGGTGAGGAATATATGGGAGGTGTGTGTGGGGGTATGTGGTGTGTGTGTGTGGTAGGGTGTGTGTGTGCAGTGGTGTGGGGAGTGGTGTGGTGTGAAGGGGTGTGCTGGTGTATGGGGTTGTATGGGGGGTGGGGTATGGAGTGGGGTGTGTAAGATGTGTGTGTGTGGTGGAGGGTATGTGTGTGGTGGAGGATGTTTGTGTGGTGGGATGTGAAGTGGGGTGTGTGTATCTGTGTGTGTGGTGGGTTTTTGGGTGGAATGGGGGGTGCATGGTATGTGTGTGTGGTGGGGTGTGTGGTGTGTGTGTGTGTGTGTGTGTGTGTTGGCAGTAGGGCTGCCACCCATGGGTTGAGGTTGTGCCTTCTGGCACTTGACTTTGGATGCATGGAGGGTGATGGCTTGGTGCCCTACAGTTGCAGTTTCACTCTTCCCCATCACTTCTCCCACAATTCTGTACCTGGTCCTCCACCCACCACCTCACCACCTTCCCTGTTCTCTGCATACACAGTCACACCTCAGTGCTTTTGCACAGGCCTGTCTCCTAGTGAGCTTTTCTTTCCCAATGGCTTAACCTGATGAATGCACTCATCCTTCAAAATTCACTTCAAATATCACTTTCTGTGAATCTTTTCCAGCAACCCAGAGGGGCGACCTTTTCTCTGTACGTCCACAGATGTCTGTTATTAGATCTAGTAGAACACCTGTCAGGTTTACTCTAAACCCCATTTATGTAGGCCTCCTTCCAGTAGAGGGTAGTTCCTCCAAGTGAAGAATTTATTTATCATCATAGCCCCAGTGCATGAAATAGAAGAGGTCCCTAATAAATGATTTTGGACGAAAGATAAATGGACAGCAAATGGATGAACAAATGAATGTAAATATTATGAAAGCGCCTGGCCCGTTTGCAGTTCCCTCGGGAGGCTGCATTGGTTCTAGAACTTCAAAATAGAATAAAAACACCGTAACTCTCTACTTGCTCTTATCAAAGATAAAATATTATTTTTCTTCTTACCTTTTTTTTTTTTTTTGAGATGGAGTTTTGTTCTTGTTGCCCAGGCTGGAGTGCAATGGCACGATCTTGGCTCACTGCAACCTCCGCCTCCCAGTTTCAAGCGATTCTCCTGCCTCAGCCTCCCGAGTAGCTGAGTTTACAGGCATGCGCCACCACGCCTGGCTAATTTTGTATTTTTAGTAGAGATGGGGTTTCTCCATGTTGGTCAGGCTGGTCTCCAACTCCCGACCTCAGGTGATCTGCCAGCCTTGGCTTCCCAAAGTGCTGGGATTATAGGTGTGAGCCACTGCTCCTGGCCTCTTCTTACCATCCTTATTTCCTACTACAAATGTCCCTTCTACCCTGTTTTTTCACCAGGAAAACAACTTTTCTTTTTTGCTTGTACAAGCTTTCCTTTATGGCCAGCCAAAACTCTAGGATCAAATACTTCACTTCCAAAAACCATATGTCCCAAGACGCTCTTTCTTCTAATTGAGGAAATGACTCTTTGCTACCAAAATGCTAATCAGCCCCTCCCAACTTGCACATTAGGAATCCAATAAAAACTGTTTTGCACAAACTAGAAATGACTGTCCTTACAATTATTATATTACTAAGTGAGTGTTTGATAAACGAATCTGAAGCAGGTTTAACATTTCTTAATTTTCCCAAACCTTTAAAAACACAACCAAACCAAAGGGCAAGCTCATAAAATAAACAGTTTCCCTCCCAGGTGCCTTGGGTGTAATCCTCCATTCACCCAACCAGTGTGTTATGTCTTTTCTTTTCTTTTCTTTTTTTTTTTTTTTTTGAGATGGAGTTTCTCTTTTGTTGCCCAGGCTGGAGTGCAATGGCACGGTCTTGGCTCACTGCAACCTCTACCTCCTGGGTTCAAGTGATTCTCCTGCCTCAGTCTCCCGAGTAGCTGGGATTACGGGCACCCACCATCACACCCAGCTAATTTTTTTGTATTTTTAGTAGAGATGGGTTTTCACTATGCTGGCCAGACTGGTCTCAAATCCCTGACGTCAGGCGATCCATCCGCCTCGGCCTCCCAAAGTGCTGGGATTACAGATGTGAGCCACTGTGCCTGGCCCCAGTGTGTTATTTCTATGGTTCTTCAAAAGGAGAGAAGGGTCCCTGACACCCCTCAACAAGCCAGTTCAACAAGCCAATATTAACACATCCAACTAGGTTATAAACTTTCTGGGGTTCAAATAGTTTTTCTTGACATTACAGGATATTTTAAGTGAGAAGATTCATCTGCTCCCTCATATCAGCTCCTCCAAATGACCCCGCAGACACATCATCAGAGCAGGCAGCTGGAAGTGTTTACAGAAGCATACAGCCTGCAGCCCCAGCTTCCTCATGCTCTCCCCAGCAGTTTGAGTTTCATGCCTTTCACTACATGATGAAAAGGGTAAAGTGGGTTAGAATATATCCATAGTCACCATTCCTTAGAATTACTTTAGTTAAATTTGCTAGTATTAACAGAACAATATTTCATCATTACAAATTCCTAGTTGCTAAAATCTGTAATACTTAATCAGCAATACTGAGAGGCTAAGCCACATCTAACCCTTGTTAAATTTAAAATTTTAAATATACAAAATTACAATCCTTGGATAGAGTGTGCATCAGGTATGTGTGTATGTCAGTCATCAGGGTTTCAGTAGATACTAAGTAGCCTCCAAGTGAGTCTTTGTAAAAAACAAAAGCTTGCCAGAGGCTCAAGACTTTTTCTACAGAAGAGATAATCTTCCCTGGATTCTCAAACTTATGCTGACTTGTAACCATGAAGAAACCTGATCTTAATGTAAAGGAAGTACTATGAATTTCTCAGGAAAAGGTGTTGTGTAAGTATAATGGTTCTGCCCCATTATCTTGGCTTAATCCAGAAAACTGAAAGCTAAATGACACATTAACCTACCTCAAGTATATTTACAGGTTTAAGGACGACACTGGACATTTGTTCTCCATCTTAGGGAAGATCAAAAAAGAAATAAAATGACTTAAGTTTTGACCCCAAAGAGTATGATCATACTTAAGACAAAACGTCTTAGTTATAAAGGTAATTTATGCAGATTTCCTAAACAAAGAATGGAACCTGACACCTATTTACTGAGTGACTGTTGTGTAGAAGGTTTGGGTTGTGGAGGACAGAAGGAAAAGTAAGATGCATATAGTCTATGCTCTCCAAGAGGTCCTAATCTAGTTGAAAAGATAAGATGTTCACTCACAAAGGACAGGTAATATAAGATAATAACTCCTTTGATGTGCTGCTGGATTTGGTTTGCAAGTATTTTGTTGAGGATCTTTGCATCAATGTTCATCAAGGATATCAGCCTGAAGTTTTCTTTTTTTGTTGTATCTCTGCCAAATTTTGGTATCTGGATGATGCTGGCCTCAGAATGAGTTAGGAAGGAGTCCCTCCTCCTCAATTTTTTGGAATAATTTCTGTAAGAATGGTACCAGTTCTTCTTTGTACATCTGGTATAATTTGGCTGTGAAATCATCAGGCCTGGGCTGTTGTTGTTGTTGTTGTTGGTAGGCTATTTATTACTGATTCAATTTCAGAGCTCATTACTGGTCTGTTCAGAGAATCAGTTTCTTCTTGGTTCAGTCTTGGGAGGGTGTATGTGTCCAGGAATTTATTTACCTCTTCTAGCTTTTTTAGTTTATGTGCACAGAGGTATTTGTAGTAGTTTCTGATGGTCATTTTTACTTCATTTTTACTGCTGCGGGGTCAGTGGTAACATTACCTTTGTCACTTCTAATCATGTTTATTTGGATCTTCTCCTTTTTCTTCTGTATTAGTCTAGCTAGTGGCCTATTTATCCTATTAATTTTTTTTCAAAAAACCAACTCATGGATTCATTGATCTTTTAAATGGCTCTTGGTATCTCAATTTCCTTCAGTTCAGCTCTGATTTTGGTGATTTCTTGTCTTCTGCTAGTTCTGGGATCGATTTGTTCTTGCTTCTCTAGTTCTTTCAGTTGTGACTATTAGGTTGCTAATTTGAGATATTTCTAATCTTTTGATGTGGGCATTTATTGCTATGAATTTCCCTCTTAACACTGCTTTAGGTGTGTCCTGGAGATACTGGTATGTTTTATCTTTGTTCTCATTATTTTCAAAGAACTTGACTTCTGCCTTAATTTCATTATTTATCCAAAAGTCATTCAGGAGCATGTTGCTTAATTTCCATGTCATTTCTTGTATTTGAGCAATTTTCTTTGTCTTGACTTCTATTTTTATTGCACTGTGGTCTGAGAGTGCTTTTGGTATGGTTTTTTCTTTTTTGCATATGCTGAGGATTGTTTTATGTCCAATTATGTGGTCAATTTTGGAGTATGTGCTATGTGGTAATTATAAGAATGTATATATTCTGTTGTTTTGGGGTGAAGAGTTCTGTAGAGGTCTATAAGATCCATAGGGTCCAATTCAGCCTATAAAAAAAAGCTAATCCACTACAATCAAGTAGGCTTCATCCCAGGGATGTGAAGTTAGTTCGACATACACAAATCAATAAATGTGATACATCACATAAACAGAACTAAAGACAAAACCACATGATTATCTCAACAGATGCAGAAAGGTTTTTGATAAAATTTAACACCCTCTCATTTAAAAAACTGTCTATAAACTAGGTATTAAAGAAACATGCCTCAAAATAATAAGAGCCATCTATGACAAACCCACAAATCAACATTATACTCAATGAGCAAAAGCTGGAAGCATTTGCCCTTGAAAAGTCGCACAAGAAAAGGATACCATCTCTCATTGCTCCCATTTAACATGGTATTAGAAGTTCTGGCCAGAGCAATCAGGCAGGAGAAAGAAATAAAGGGTATCTAAATAAGAAGAGAGGAAGTCAAACTATCTCTGCAGATGAGATGATTCTGTATCTAGAAAACCCCACAGTCTCAACCTAAAATCTCCTTCAACTGGCAAACAACTTCAGTAAAGTTTCAGGATACAAAATCAGTGTACAAAAGTCACTGGCATTTCTATACACCAACAACAGCCAAGACAAGAGCCAAATCAGAAAGGCAATCCCATTCACAATTGCCACAAAAAGAATAAAATACAGCTAACCAGGAAAGTAAAAGATTTCTACAATGAGAATTATAAAACATTCTTCCAGGAAATCAGAGAAGACACAAACGAATGGAATAATATCTCATGCTCATGGATGGGAAGAATAAATACCATTGAAATGGCCATACTGCCAGAAGCAATGTACAGATTCAATACTATTTCTATTAATTTACCAATGACATTCTTCACAGAACTAGAAAAAACTATTTTAAAATTCATATGGAACCAAAATAGAGCCCCAATACCCAAGGCAATCCTAAACAAAAAGAACAAAGCTGGAGGCATCATATTACCTGACTTCAAACTATTGCTACAGGGCTGCAGTAACCAAAACAGCGTGGTACTCATACAAAAACAGGAACATAGACTAATGGAATAGAATAGTGAGCCCAGAAAAAAGGCTGCACACCTATGACCATCTGATCTTTGCTGACAAGAACAAACAATGGAGAAAAGACTCCCTATTCAATAAATGGTGCTGCGATAACTGGCTAGCCATATGCACAAGACTGAAGCTGGACCTCTTCCTTACATCATATACCAAAATTAACTCAAGATGAATTAAATATTTAAATGTAGAACCCAAAACTATAAAAACACTGGAACACAACCTAGGCAATACAATCTTGAACATAGGAATGGACAAACATTTTATGACAAAGACACAGAAAGCAATCACAACAAAAGCAAAAATTGACAAGTGGGATCTAATTAAACTTAAGAGCTTCTGCACACCAAAAGAAACTACCAACAGAGTAAACACACAACCTACAGAACGAGAGAAAATATCTGCAAACTGTACATCTAACAAAGGTCTAACATCCAGCATCTATAAGAAACTTAAATTTACAAGAGAAAAACAAACAACCCCATTAAAAAGTGGGCAAAGGACATGAACAGACACTTTTCAAAATAAGACATACATGCAGCCAACAAGCATATGAAAAAATCTCAATATCACTGATCATTAAAGAAATGCAAATCAAAAACACAATGAGCTACTATCTCACGCCAGTCAGAATGGTTATTACTAAAAAGTCAAAAAATAACAGATGCAGACAAGGTTTCAGAGAAAATGGAACACTTATACACTGTTGGTGGAAGTGTAAATTAGTTCAACCATTGTAGAAAGCAGTGTGGTGATTCCTCAAAAAGCTAAAAGCAGAACTACCATTTTACCTAGCAATCCTGTTACTGGTATATACCCAGTACTGGTATATACCCAGAGGAATAGAAATCATTCTACCATAAGGACATATGCATGCAAATGTTCATTGTAGCACTATTCACAATAGCAAAGACCTAAATAGAATCCACTTAAATGTCCATCAATGACAGACTGGATAATGAAAATGTGGAACACATACACCATGGAATACTATGCAGCCATAAAAAATAATGAAATCATGTCTTTTGCAGGAACATGGACAGAACCGGAGGCTATTATGCTTAGCAAACTAATGCAGGACTAGAAAACCACCAATACCACATGTTCTCACTTATAAGTGGAAGCTAAATGAATAGAAGTTATGAACACAAATAAGGAAACAACAGACACTGGGGTCTACTTGAAGGTAGAGGCAGGGAGGAGGGAGTGGAGCAGAAAAGATAACTATTTGGTACTGGGCTTAATACCTGAGTGATGAAATAATCTGCACAACAAATCCCCATGCCACGAATTTACTTATGTAATAAACCTTCACATGTACCCCTGAACCTAAAATAAAAGTTAAAAGTAAAAGACAATAACCCAAGATACGGCATAAGACAGTATACATAGGGTCAAGAAAGTGGGAAAGTCAAGTACACAGAACACTCTGGGTCCAGAATAGGGAGAGATCCTCATGGGCTGGAGGAACTGAAAATCTTGGTGTTGAGCATTGAAGGATGGAAAGACTTTTGAGAAAAGGAGAGGGGGAAGAGAAGGTGGAGGAAGAGGAACGGCACTTTAAGAGGGTTACCAAATATCTTTAAATTAAGCTAGATGAACAGATAGTATATGATTGTACTTATATGAGATATGTAGAGCAGTCAAATTCATAGAGACTGAAAGTAGAATGTGGTTGCCAGGGGCTGGGAGGAGAGGACAGTGGGATCTGTATCCATTCTTTAATGGATACAGAGTTTCATTTTAGGAAGAGGAACTAGTTCTGGAGATGAATGAAGGTGATGGATTCGCAACAATATAAATGTATGTAATGCCACTGAACTGTACACATAAAAATGGTTAAAATTTTACATTTTGTTATGTGTATTTTACAATTAAAAAAGAAAGCTTGTGGTAGCCAACCATCTATCCACAGAGGAGTAGAGGTGAACTCTTGAGGTCTCTTTTTCTTCTAGGACTCCATATTAACTGTAGGTGTGACCTATGTGACCGCAATGTGAAATGATTAAATATAATCTATTCCTGGACTGCTGCACTTTAGGAAGGTATTTAATGGCTGTGGTTGACTACCCCACAGCTTTCCTCCTCTTCCTTCTTTACACTAAAGTCCACTTTCACCATAGAAGCCATTCAGGCACTTTTCCCAGCTTCACTGAAGGTAGAGCACAAGCACGGGGCCCTCTCCTGGCCCGTGGTACCTAAGAAAAAATCTGCTAGGGGGTATATTCTTAGAAAACTTTTCCTCCCTATTTTTTAAAAAAGAGAAAGAGCACTCTAATGGGATGGACTCTTTCCCTGTCTTCCTTTGGATGTAGTTGTGTAAGGACATAATGTTCAGCCAAAGGTGGCTTAGGCAGCCATCTTGCATGCAACCACGGGGAGACGCTAAAGGAGGACAGATCAATTCATCGAAAATTGTAGCAACCTTTGTGCTGTATTAACCACCCTCAGAAAATAGACTCCTCTTTTTCTTAGCCACTTTTAGTTGGGTATTCTGTTTACTTGCAGCCAAGATCATTACAGTAGACCGACTATGGTAATACAGAAATAGCTTTGTGATGCATTGCAGGGAGTCTGTATTCAGCTGGAGTTTATTCTTGCCTCCAAAAGACAAAGGTGTTTACTTCCCTTTTTCTTCACTGTATGATAGGCGAAAGAATACAAAGAGCAGAGTGCAAAACCAAAAAGACAGCTAGCACTGGGTTTGAGAAGACACAGGATCATCGGGAAATAAGCTGATAGTAAATGAAGCAAATAGCCAGTATTTTGCCATGTATTGGAGAGAATCAGATTCTCCTTTGTAACGGAGAAAGGTTGTGTATAAAGGGTACCTTGGGTAAGAGTATAAACAAAGATGGAGGACTCTGAAGGTGATAAGGGCCCAGAAACAAGCAAGCATTATCCGGTGGAGACTGGAGAAGGATACCAACAGCATAGGCTAAGAAAAGGATCAGGAGAGCCCAAAGAGAAACCCAAGGTCTACACCAGAACCTTGTTTTTCTCAACTCAGCTCTATAGGTTTCATAATCCTCAGCTAAGCTTTTTATTTTTCTTGTAAAGACACAAGTTAAAGTGTCCCTCAAGCTATTGGTATGGATAGATAACAGTTTTCTGTGGGTCTGCTTCGATTCTTTTTGTTTTTGTTTTTGTTTTTTTGAGACAGAGTCTTGCTCTATTGCCAGGCCAGAGTGCAGTGGCGCGATCGCGGTCCACTGCAACCTCTGCCTCCCGGGTTCGAGCACTTCTCCTGCCTTAGCCTCCCGAGTAGCTGGGACTACAGGTGTGCACTACCACTCCTAGCTAATTTTTGTATTTTCAGTAGAGATGGGGTTTCACCATGTTAGCCAGAATGGTCTTTATCTCTTGACCTTGAGATTCGCCCGACTCAGCCTCCCAAAATGCTGGGATTACAGGCCTGAGCCACCATGCTCAGCCGCTTTGATTCTTGAAATAGAGATCCTGGTACTCTTTTATCAGAAGGTTTTTCTATCAAGGTAGCCATCTTTCTGGCGATATTACAATTTGAATATTTATTAAGCACTTTTATTAACTAGAAGTTTGACTGCTATCTCCAAAGTTGATCAGACAACCACAGCCAAGAAAGGGAAGACAGCTCCGTCTGTCCATTAAAGATGCTGGCAGCCCTGAGAGAGAGGTCCAGGCAGGGGGCAATCTGTCACATCTCAGCTATATGTGTCCTGTGGCACTTTAAACAGGAACTAAGGTACTGTGCTAGGCAGCTGTCCCCAAGCAATGGGACTCCTTAACCCAAGGCAACTAGAATTAAACCACTTATATTTCCAGAAAAGAAGAGATGTATTCCTTAGCACGACCTACCTCCTTCCTCATGCTCACACACTAGTTTTGTTTTTATTTTTTATTTATTTATTTTTTTCATGGATCCTCAAGTTCCCTGACAAGAAGCTGTTCTCAATGCTTTGCAAAGGACCACGTAAAAAAACTCAGAGCCATGAATGAATGCATACAAATATCCTTATAAAACAGAAGCCCCTGTGAAATATGGCTGATCCCACCCATTAGGGATTAATAAACCTTCCCACAAGGCTCAGCTTGCTTTAGGGCTAAAAATAAAATTAGAAACTTCAATTCATATCATCTGATTCTGATCAAGTGCAGTCTTTTGGCTTATTCTCTCTGCATTCAAAGAATGTGTTATTATTCCCCTGATAGCACACAAACTCTATGAGTTGCAGACTCCCAGTGGAGATATAAGCATTTGCTTCTGGTGAAAATGAATTTCCATGGAAAATGTGACACAAGCACTATCTTTTGGGTCTCACATAAATCAAGTTTTTGTTTTTGTTTTTGAGACAGGGTCTCACTCTGTCACCCAGGCTGGAGTGCAGTGGTGCGATCTCTACTCACTGCAACCTTTGCCTCCTGGGTTCAAGTGATTCTTCTGCCTCAGTCTCGTAGGTGGGACTACAGGCATTCACCACCACACCCAGCTAAGTTTTGTAATTTTTTGTGGAGACATGGTGGTCTCAAACTCCTGACCTCAGGTGATCTGCCACCTTGGCCTCTCACAGTGCTGGGATTACAGGCATAAGCCACCACACCCGGCCAAGTTTTATATCAGAAGGACTTTTCTCACTAAATCTGTTCTTTCAGTAAGTGGTCCTCAAAGGGCTTGTGTGGGTCTTGATGGTCCTTAGGGCCTTCCTGGGGCCCAAGGCTCTATTCTGTTTTATTCATGATTTTTAAAGTGGGTGTATTAGTCCATTCTCACACTGCTCTAGAACTACCTGAACCTGTGTGATTTATGAAGAAAAGAGGTTTAATTGACTCATTCTGCAGGATTAACAGGAAGCATGACTGGGAGTCCTCAGGAAACTTACAATCATGGCAGAAGGCTAATGGGAAGCAAGCAGATCTTAACATGGAGGAGCAGGAGAGAGAGAGAGACAGAGAGCAAAGGGGAAAGTGCCACACACACACTTTTAAACCCCATCAGATCTTGTGGGAACTCACTCACTGTCATGAGAACAGCAAGGGGGAAATCTGCCCCCATGATCCAATCGCCTCCCATCAGGTCCCTCCTCCAACACTGGGAATTACAACTCAAGATGAGATTTGGGTGGGGACACAGAGGCAAACCATATGAGTGGGTGATGTGGAGTAGTGGGAAGAGCACAGAGTTTGACCTGGGTTTAAATTAGGAGTCTGCTGCTTCCTCACTGTGATATTAGATACATTAACTCATTTCTCTGGGCACTTACCTTGTAGGGTTGATGTGAGTCAATATGTTAAGTAAAGTACCTAACATAACACAAAAAGATCAGATTATCAAAGTGGACTCACATAATAGAGATCTTACTCAGTATCACACTTTGCTAATAATTTCAATAAAACAAGCAATTACAAATGAAGCAGGGAGTGGCTTAGGACCCATGCAATGTCCCAAGTCCTTCCATGTCACATCAAGATATTCTCTTGCCCAGATTAACACAGAAGATCTTCAAGTCATGTATGTGGCACATCACCTACACAGAAAAGAACCATCAATAAATATCTTCATATTATACTCAGATAGTTACATAATTTACCTGACCTTTTCTCAGAACCCATACCCAATACAGGCGTAGATTCAGATTTGTTACAAATGAGCAATCCAGGCAGATCAGGTACCTCCTTTTAAAAGAATTCTATAGATAAGGACCCTGCACTAGCAAATGTCGTTAATGTGTTTATCTAGAGGCCTGTCATTAGCATGTTCACGTGAAGATTTGATTAAGTTAACTTCCTTCCTTCTTTCCCATGGATTTCCCTTTGGTAGCAAGAAAGAATGAATTGTAGACCTGTTGTTTAACATTTTATACCCAGCACCTAACCCAGACTAGGACTTGATATACAGTAGCTTATATCACATTATTAAGAATAATAATGGTAATAGAACTACGCTTACACTTTCATTTCCACTGACTCACCAGGTCTTGCATGATTTCAGCCTGTCTCCTGCCACTACCCATTGAGGCTTCACTTCCCCCATTGTGTGGGATTCTTATTTCTGTCTTTCCTCCCTTGTTCTATTCCAATCTTCTACCCATCTTCCAAGGACAGTCCAAGTGCTCTTTCCTCCTGCAAACTTCTGAGCCTACGTATACCCTTTTTGATATCACCCCTTTCTACTCTCTATAATCCATGATCTAACACTGAACCTAGAATGTCCTATGCTGTACTCTTTCTTACTTTTGCATGCATAATATTCTATTTTTCTCCAAATAGATTATCAGCACCATTAGAGCTGAGAGTGCTAACTTAATTTGAGTCACCTACACAAGGAGGTGTCCCTTGAGCCACCTCCTCAACAAATGTGGCCCCCTTGGTATTGGCTCTATTAGCATTCACTTGCCATATTGTGATGATATCATAATTTCTTGTAATGCTTGATTTAATTATTGTCTTTCCTTATGGGCAGCAAACTCCAGGAGGAAGGGTCTTTTCTCTCTTGCCCACTCATATCCCTAGTGCCTAACTCAGCACCTGGCAAAAAGTAGATAATTAGTAAACATTTGTTGAAGAAATATGTTTTCTAGGGTAAAACAAGGTAGAGTAAAGAAGCTCATTAATTTATATAATGAATATAGGGAGTATCTACTCTGGGTGCTCAGGATGCAAAGATGAATAAGACATGATTTCAGTCATCTGGTCTCTGGACTGAAAAAGTTTGAGTCAATTTCTTTACCACCACGGTTTAAGTCTTCAGATATGTACAAAAGAGATTTGCAGATAAAATCAACCAAATCCCATTAATTAAGCCCAATGAGTTACTGGAAGGTTAGGACAAAAATCAGAAGAACGCAGTTCTGGAAGGGCACAGGTGCTCTCCAGAAGAATTCTTGCCCCCCATTCCCTTTCCTCTGGCCTGGTTGGCCACCATATGCACTTTACTACTGGTGCCCAATTCATGTGAAAAACAGTCCTTAAACTGAGCTTTAATTCAGTTAGCTACTACATCTTTCTCCTGCCCCTCACCTCCATTTTTCTTGTGGGCAGTACTACATTTGTGTAGCTATATGCTTGGACCCATCTCTGGAAACCTACTTATAGAATCAGGCAATTAGGATAGCATTCCAACCCATTTGTAACAGGTTTGGCCACCAACATAACAAATTCAAAGCTACATGCTAATTAACTATATGTTCAAGCCAGATAATAATATATACTTAATTTTATCCATCTTAATATCACCCTTGTAACAAAACACATCTATTTTTATAGCCTTTCCTAAGTCAGTGCACTTGAGGGTTTGGTCCAAGGCAAGTCCATTCTCCAGTCTTCTGAGAAACAAGAAAGGCAATAAACTTGGTGGGGTATTTTTGTTAGATTTTATGGAAGCCACAGAGAACCTCTAATAGACCAATCTCTCAGCTCCTCCTGAGAGAAAGGGTTGGAATTTTGGAATAGAAGAAGATGGATTCATTGATGATATTTTCTCAAATATTGAAGGTGATTTCCTTTGTCCCTCCCTCCTTTTCTTTCTTTCCTTTCTTCTCTTCTTTTTTTCTTTCTAGGCCAAATCATTATGTCATGCAGCTTATCAATACCAACATCACCAGCTGCCTTTAGCCATACAGCAAACAGATTGATTCTCTCAAAACAACCTGCTGGCTGCTTCTTTTTCCCAATTAAATTTTCTCCCTCCTAATGTTCCTGTCTTTTTCTTCCCTCCTGGAAGGTCACCTCCAGGTCCCTGGTGCACTCTTCAAAGCCTTTCTCCATACCTTGCCCTTCTCCATTGCCATATGTTAGTAACTATTTCTCTGCCCCTCCACTACACTGGAGCCCTTGGAAGCAGGATCAGTGTCTCATTTGCCTTAGCATCTCCAGTGCCTTTAAGAGGGCCTGGCACATGGTGAGTGTTCAGTAAATGTTTGAATCTAATGAATACATTAAAACAACGTTAACTCAGTGAACAGTCTGAGAGGCACAAAAGAAGTTGGTTTAATGATACAGATTTGAGTACTTCATCCATCTGTGATGAAGTAATAAAAAGCAAGGGATTCTATAGGCTACAACACCCCATCCTGTGAAGTCAGGGCAGTGGAGAGGCAGTAACACCAAAGGACAATACAGATTTCAACTGTGCCTTATGTAGTCTTTGGGGACAGTTGGAAAATGCTGATTTAAAGAGAAACTTGGGGGAAAAACACACACAAAAAAACTCCTTCAACTGGTTTCAATCAAGCCAATGTAACCCCCTTCCCATGTTTCAGAAGTCAGCATAGTTTTCCCCCTCTTTATAAACCATTTGGAGCTCTGACCAATGGACTTAGATGGTTCTGTTTTTTTCAAATACATTTTAGGGCCATTTCTATTGCATTCATCTGAATTGAAAATGCAGGCACAAAGAACTGCAATTGCTGAGGGACCTTTTCTGCCCTCCTCCCTGATCTGTCTGCAACAGTCTGCAGCCCACAGGTCCATGTGGAGGGCTTGACTGGGGTGTCCTGAAGAATGTGAATGTTATTGATATGGTTTGGCTATGTCCCCACCCAAATCTCATCTTGAATTCCCACGTGTTGTAGAAGGGAACTGGTGGGAGGTAACTGAATCATGGAGGTCGATCTTTTCCATGCTGTTCTGGTGATAGTAAGTCTCACGAGAGCTGATGGTTATTATAAGGGGGAGTTTTCCTGCACAAACTCTCTCTCTTTTTGCCTGCTGCCATCCATGTAAGATGTGACTTGCTCCCCCTTGCCTTCCACCATGATTGTGAGGCTTCCCTAGCCACATGGAACTGTAAGTCCAATTAAACCTTTTTCTTTTGTAAATTGTCCAGTCTTGGGTATGTCTTTATCGGCAGCATGAAAATGGACTAACACAGTTATGAAACCAGAACCTCAGAGTTTTGGAGAGAAAGCAGTCTTTTTTTTTGTTTGTTTGTTTGTTTTTGTTTTTTTTTTTTTGAGACAGAGTCTCGCTCTGCCGCCCAGGCTGGAGTGCAGTGGCGTGATCTTGGCTCACTGCAAGCTCCCCCTCCTGGGTTCACGCCATTCTCCTGCCTCAGCCTCCCGAGTAGCTGGGACTACAGGCGCCCGCCACCTCGCCCGGCTAGTTTTTTTTGTATTTTTTAGTAGAGACGGGGTTTCACCGTGTTAGCCAGGATGGTCTCGATCTCCTGACCTCGTGATCCGCCCGTCTCGGCCTCCCAAAGTGCTGGGATTACAGGCTTGAGCCACCGCGCCCGGCCTGAGAAAGCAGTCTTAAGAGGTCCCTCTCCTGATGTGCCTGTGAGTGAGAGTTAGCTGGACTTCTAAAAGTGATGGAACAATCATTAGTCAAGGCTAACTTAGACTTGAAGTAAAATCTGTCTTGTACCGTAAGCTCAACCCTGTGATTCCTAAAACCAACCACCTGGCCTGCTTCCAGACCACACAGCCTAAACCACAGAGAAGGTGGAATAAATTTGATTATCTGATTTTATTAGTGCCCCTTGGTGCACAGTCCTAGCCTCAGGCTCCCAGCTATCTAAGACATTCCCTTAGTTCATCCTCAGGATGTAAACATTTGCCTGATGGATAAGTAGTTGACATAAGCACATTAAGTTCCTCAGAGGAAAGATGCAGTCATATTACTTGACACAAATCATCATGACGTACGTACAGAAATAGGATCAGAAAATTTCAGTGAATGTGGTTTCTTTCTTTCGAGTGCCCTCAATTTCTCATCAGAAGCTCAAAGTGGATTTGCAGACTGTTACTGGAGTTTCCAGAATTCTTCCTCTCTCTCCTAGAAGGGGGGGTGTTTTGTTAGAATGAATAACAATGGCAATTATTGGTAGTGCCATTATCAATAATTATTGTTATGGTATTATTACAATTAATGAATCTCTACTTTGTGCCTGGTGCTGTATCAAAGCACTTTATGTTAGTTTGCTAGGACTGTCGTAACAAAATACCACAGACTGGGTGACTTAAACAACAGAAATTTATTTTCTCACAGTTCTGGACACTAGAAATCCTGATCGAAGTGAAGGAACATTCCATCTCTGATGAGGCCTCTCTTCCTGGATTGAAGACAGCCGCCTTCTTGCTGTGTCCTCATATGGTCTTTCTTCTGTGCACAACAGGGAAAGAGAGAGAGAAGAGAGAGAGAGACACACACAGAGAGAGAGAGAGAGAGAGACAAGGGGGAGAGAGATAGAGATCTCTGGTGTCCTGTCTCTTCCCCATTTTATAAGAATATTAGTCCTGTTGGATTAAGGTCCCACTCTTATGACCTCTGTTAATTTGATTACCTCCATACAGGCCCTAATTCCAAAAACAATCACACTGGAGATTAGAGCTTCAGTGTGTGAACTGGGGGGTTTGGAGGGGGATACAATCAGTCCGCAAGAACCTTACTGAGTCCTCACCACAAGTATGGGAAGCCAGGGGTATTCTCTACATTTTATCAATGAATAAACAGAGAGCTCAATTATTTGCCCAAAGTCTCACCACCAACAAGTAAGTGGCTGTTAGTGGTGTTGCTCTTTCTTCTTATTGAAGAGAAGTGGAGTTATGGAGCACTCATCTGTATAAATATGGGGGTTGCTCATAGCAGTGTCAGAAGGAAACTGTCAGGTGGAGACTAGAGCAGAGCACTGAATCCACGGCCACTCTGTTCAGTCAAACAAGTCATGGGTTACTCTGCTGAGTTCTGGGGAGAGAGAGACAAAAAGACAGTCACTGTCTTCCAAGAGCTCAGAGTCTCAGCAACAGCGAAGGAAGTCTTCCTTTCCAGGTCCTGATCTGGATACACGTGTAAAACAGGCAAATGACCCCTTCATCCCTTTCCTTTGCTGAGGGGTGCTTTTGGGTCCCTGTTTGTCTCTGTAGATGCTAGCATGGTACCTATTAACTTGAGATTTTTAAATGGACCTGTGTTCCTCTCCTTAGAGGCCATGTCCATCAGAGGCCACCTCCAGCCTGGGAGCTAGCACCCCAGCTCACCCAGACTCTTCAGTGATGGTGACCCACCTCTTATCCTTCCCTCATCCCCTACCCTACTGTCCAGAACTTTCTTGATCTGTCTTCCCTTGAAACATCTTTGTTCCAAGTCCCATCCCTTGAGGCAAATCTCTCAGAGAAGAAAGGAAAGATCACAGTTCATTTGCTACTTCTGGGTAATGTACTGCTATTTTATTGGTAGTCTCTGGAGACTGATGGCTTTAGCACAAATTTCAGGCACCACAGCAGGCAGTGTGGTGGGAATCATTTGATGGTAGGTGGGTTTGTCGGTGACCATCAAAACAGTAGTGAGAGAGACAGCGTTCATCCTGAGCTTTTCACAAAATAGGCTGTTCCTGCTATGGCACAGAATTATGCTAAAGGGTGTATCACAGACCCTGTCAATGCTCTGCTGACATCCCTTAGGAGAAATCAGCAGAGGATGGTGTGCAGGCCAGCTCCCTCCTCACACCATGCAGTTGGTAGCCCCTGTGGGAGCCTTCCAGGACTCACCCTTCCATCCTCTGCACAACTGCTGAAGGAGGGTGAGGATCCCATAACAGAACTGGTCTGCCTGTGAAATGCTTGAAGAGTACAGTCCCAGCTGATTGTGTTTTCTTAACTGTAGACTCTAATCTCTCCAGGTGGAATCTTAATTGAGGTTGGCTCTGCCAGGGCATGTACAGGGTCCTGGGAATTCAGCAGAATTAATTCAACAGAATGCACGGAATCTGATGTCAGGAATGCCTTGCTTGTATTCTGACCGTACCACATATGAGCTATGTGGCGATTTAACTTTTCTGGGTCTTATTTTCCCCATATGTAAAATGGGAGAATAACCGCTACATCAAAAAACTATTCCAAGATGATAATAATAGCTAATAAGATTCGGAAGCGGGGCATGAAGTGAATATAGCTCAGCAATCCTATGAGGGTATATCATAGATCCCCAAATCTCTGGAAACCAGATGAGTTTTGCAACTCAGAATGCAAAATTAATAAAGGCAACAGGGTACATGTAACAGATATTACAGAACCCCCACCAGGGTCTGAGGTGGTCCCTTAGAATCAAACCCAATATTTCTGCACCCAAAATAGAAAGATTTATATTAAGCAAGTAAAGCCTATAAATAGTTTCAATTTGAAGTCACAGATCAAGGATTGTGGCCCAGTGAACTTAAGCAACTGGTTCAATATCACACACCAAGTTTTGAACCCTGAGACTAGAGACTCTGCTCTAATTACTACAGTGCACTCCTGCAGTAATGAAACCCTCTCACCTGAATGAATGAAGGCGTTAAGGGATTTGGATCTGATTCACAAGAAGGTGAGAGCTGCTTTTTGTTAATACCATTAATAAATTTATACAGATTATTCCTCCTAGAAATAAAATTAAAGATATGGTTGCATTTGATATATTAACGCCACAAAGTACCTACCTAGAAAAAAAATAGCTACTATTTCTTGAAAATGTGCTAAGTTACATATATTCATCACATTTAATCCTCACAAGAACCCTAAGAGACAGATTTTATTAGTATTGCCCCCTTTTAGAAGTGAGAATAAGGAACGTACCCAAGGTCACCCCAAAATAAGTGGCAGGGCAGTAGATCCAATTGGGTTCTGTCAAATCCTGTGCCCTTTCCACTCCACCGCCCTGCCTCCAAGGGGCAGTACATGTCGCTGACCATGATTACGTGGGTTGCCTAAGGTCATAGGCAGAGCCAGTGTCCAGAGCACTGACCTCATGACCTTAAAAGGCCTGGCAGTGATTGACTTCCACTTAGAAAAGCTTTGCAACTCAATATCATCTCTTTTTGATGCCTACTCTTGCCACTCTAAGAAAAGAACAGTACCTAGTGTTCACAAGAAGATGCAACAGAATTGATCGGAAAGAAAATTTTATCTTATTCCAGTCCTGTTCATAGTGTTGTACCAGTCTATATTTAGATAAATGCTTCACATAGCCAAAGAGGCAATAAAAGCAAGTTAAAAGGTACTAGGTTCATGCCAGGAAACAATAAGGAGCTGCAAGTTCCCATTCTTTGCCCAAAGAATGACTATTTAAAACACAAGAGACAATAAAAAACAAGCAGTCTCAGCAAACACAATGGTGCTTTCAAGTCTGGGGCATCTCATCATCTCAGGGCAGTTGAAGAAAAATAAGGATGTCAGAGCCCTCTTCTGTCTTTACAGAAATGAGGCCTTCAGTAGGGAACCCACACAGGTCTCAGTCTGAACTACTTGTGAAGGCAGGGAAGAACACTGATAGGAAAGTCATGGGCTGGCCTGAGGGAGCTTCTCAATGCCCAGAGGATCACTACTACCCCAGAGACCAAATCTGAACTCTAGTGTTTCAGTAAGATGAAAATGAGTTTGAGAAACAACTGACGTTTATTAATTCATTCATGGGTTTCAGGGCTTGATGAGAAACCTAGGTCCAAGCTCCCCAGTCCTTTTGAGAGCCCCTATTCTGGGCTACCCTAGAATGCTGTGATTCTTGCATTATTTATAGCAATGTATGTTTCAACCATTAACTGTCTTCCACTGCAGTTATTTGTACACATTTTTGTCTTTTCTACTAAGTTATAAACTTCTTGAGGGCAGAGAAGAGTCCCTAGTTATTTCCTAGTCTCTGTAGATGCTAGCATGGTATCTATTAACTTGAGATTTTTAAATGGACCTATGTTGCTCTAAGACTTTTTCAGTGACATATTCTATGGGTGAGGACAATAATGCTTTTCCAATCCTGTGAAACATCAGATTTCTGGACTCTGTCTAGACTATTTCATTTCTGCACTCATACAAACGAGTTCTTAGCAGAGCACATCTATCTGGTTATGCCTTGCTGAATACAATAAGTAATAGCTAGCCTCTCTCCTGGAGATAAAGACTTGTCAGGCACTGGGCATACCTTTTAAATAATCACCAGCAACAGATTTACCAAATGCTCTGCCATCTCTTCCACAGGTCTCCATCTTCCCAGCCTTTGATATCAGTGTCTGTGCCACCCACTGTCCAACTGCTGGGTCGATGCAACATATCTTAGGTTTTTCTTACATTCACCTCCACTTCAAAGTGCCAATTTCTAAATTCACCAGGGCAATTAACACTAATGGCTACAATAAATAAAACCCAGAATTTCAGGGACCTAACCCCAAATAAGATTGTTTCTTTCTTATAAAACAGCCCAATGCAGGTGTTCCTGGGTGAGAGGTAGCTGTCTCCCAGGTAGTGACTTAAGGACTCCAGGCTCCATAAATCTTATGGTTTCACCATCTTCTAGGGGCTCTTTGTTTTCTGCTTCCAGTCAACAGAAATGGAAAAAGACATTAGGGAAGGCCTGTCCTTTTCTAAAATCTTTACCCCAGGAGTAACACACAGCTCTTACATTCCATTGTCTCCATGTCCTAGATCCACACCTGCATGCAAGGAGAAGTGGGGGGCTGTCTCTGCCACTACAGCTAATAATAGTAATAGCTAAAATACATTATGCACCTTCATTGTGCAAATTGTATACATTAACTATATTATATAATATATATACCAATCCTAAAAAGTAGGAATTATCATCACTATTTTAGAAATAAAAAAATACTAAATATATATATCAATTTCTGAGGCTTGGTGACTATATATACTGTACTATACTACATAATATGTATAAAAACATACATTCTGGAGCTCAGAGAGGGTAAGTGACTTGCTCTAAGTCACCCACTCAGTAAGCAGCAGGTCAAGATGTGAACCCAGACTCCCATCACACTTAAGCCCCTTTTCCTTCTTTTGGATCATGGAACAAGAGATACATGTGCTTTGAGGCTGGAGGGTAGGAAGGATTCAGGACAATGACTCAAGCTGTATTTTGAAAAGTAAGTATCTGACCAGCCAGAGTGGTACTGAGACTGGAGAATGACGTTTCTGTAAAGGCAATGAGGCCTTTGGCAGTGGTATGTCTATGGAAGACTTAGAAATAATTATAGTGTTTAGATGGTATTAATCAAGGGTCTTAGGAATATCCAAATCATTTCATAAACCTCAGCCATCCCTCTCCAAAATGTCCCTGAGGGAGCTGTATACTACAGAAAATTGGTAAAGAAAAGAAAAGCAAGTGTCCCATTCTCAGCTGAAGTCGGTCCCCTACCCACAGTGCACAGCCCTTGTAAGCTGGGCTGGGACACCTGAGCAAGCCTGGAGGATCAGAGATGGAACACCTTTCCTCCTCATAAGCCCAAACTCAACTTCAACATTTCACCACACCTCATCTGCCATAAATGAAGACAGAAATCCAAACAGATGAAAATGCTTGATCAGGCAACATAAGAGCAAAATGTTGGCTGGGCACATCCTAAGCAGGAGGAATATCCCCATTCAGGCCATATGGAGGAAGAAAGAAGAAAAAAGAGTTAGGTCTTTAGACTGCTTCTGTAGCACACATGAAAGAGGGACAGGAGATAATACACCTTTGTATGTGACCTTTTGTTTACATCGACTCTACTGAGGTATAATTTACGTGAAAGAATATGCACCCATTTTAAGCATAACTTTGATGAGTTTCAAAACTATAACGAGACATGGAAACACCACCACAATCAACATATAGATCATTTCCATCATCTTTTGCCTAAATTCCTTCATGTCCTTTTGTATTACATACCCTCCATCCCAAGCCTCAAGCAACCATAGATCTATTTTGTCATTATAGATTAAGTTTGCCTTTTCTTGAGTTTCATATAAATTCAGATAGCATAAATGCTTTGGGTTCCAACTTCCCTCATTCAGCAGAATGTTTTGTGAGTCACCCATGTTGTAGTGTATGTCAGTGGCTTGTTCTTTTTATTGCTGAGTAGTATCCCATTGTAAAGGTTACTACTGTTTGTTTATACATTTACCCATTGGTGAATATTCAGGTTATTTCTAGTCTGACTGTTATGAATAAAGTTGTTGTAAATCTCATGTACAGGTCTTTGTGTGGACATTATGCATGACCTTTTAGTGGGCAGCAAACGTTCTACTAGCAAACATGGTCCAATGTCCTAGAATATCACCAATCTATAGCAACTCTGCCCCATAGGATAGAGCGGAGGGTGGAGGACTGGGGAGCATGATGGGGAAGCATCACTTCTCTTCTACAAACCTAAGACATAGAGCTCGATAACATCCAAGGGAAATGCCCATGAAACCCGTTGAATTGCATACATTTTCCTCCTATATTCTCTCTCGCCTACTTCCTTCTTGCATCTGATTTTTTTTTTTATGTTTAACTTTGAGCACTGGAAAGAATGACTGTTTATTTTCCACATGCTATCTAGCATCCTCATGAATGACTTTGATATTTCATTTACTATTAAATATGAGATCTACTTGAAGTAACCTGGCACTTATTAGAGGAGTCACCACCAAAACGTGGCCAATTGCACCGGGATCACTCCTCTCCCACCACCACTGTGGGAATCTGCCAGGGGAATATGCCATTTTCCATATGGTCTGCCGTTTTAGGTGCCTAAAAGAGGAAAAGGTCTCAATACCTCACATAGGTCTGCTCACCTTCCAGAAGTGGGATTAGCCAACAAATAGGGCCTTAGCCATTATATTTTTTTCTTAGAGAATAAAAAAAAACAAGTAAGCAAACAAAACACAACCCAGATGAGCACTGAAGGTTACAGTAGAAAATGTAATAGAAAAAGACAATGAAACACGACATGCATACTCATATAAAGCATTTAGATTAATGTCAAAGACTGGTGCACTGTGGGTTGGTAAGAACCCACCAACGTGTTTTATTTAATCTGTAGTGTTTAAATAAAATTGATATTTTGTGAAGTTAAAAGTGGGGAAACTTCACTAAAAAATTTCACACACAAACATAAGAACATCTGGCAAGTAGGCCCATGTTGCCACTTCACAAGAATCTGCTGGAGCTTCGCAATAGCTGCTCCCTTTGGCCAAGCTCATGTGCTATGTACGCTCACTTCTCTCGGGTGTATTATCTACCTGGCCGTGACAGGCATTTTAGTTTGCAACCCTTGCATTAAAGCATCACTCTATTAAGGAACAGGAAGTGGGCAGACACACTTCACTTTAGGTGCGTAAAAGAGGGAAGGGTCTCAATACCTCACATAGCTCTGCTCACCTTCCAAAATAGGATTAGTCAACAAATAGGGCCTTAGCCATTATATCGTTTCTTAGAGAATAAAAACAGGCAAGCAAGCAAACAGAAAACAACCCAGATGAGCACTGAAGGTTACAATAGGAAATGTAAGTAGAAAAACACAATTAAACATGGCATGTGTACTCATATAAGGCATTCAGGTCAGGAGTTCGAGAGCAGCCTGGTCAATATGGTGAAATCCCATCGCTACTAAAAAAAAGAAAAAAGAAAAGAAAAAAAACATTTTTTTCTTCACTAACAAGGATACATATTATCTGAGATGGAGAATAAAGGCCAAATTCCAAGGCAGGAATTCTTTTCTTCTTTCTTTCTCTTCCTTCTTTCCTCCTCCTTTTCCTCTTCCTCCTCCCGCTCCTTTCGGCAGCAAAGAATTCCACTTATTGAATGTATTACAAAAGAGGTTTTCATTAAAAAGACCAAAATCCATGCCGTCAACAGACTCTCAGAATCTAGGAGTTTTTAACTTCCGATGCTTTATCCAGACACTCCTTCCCCCTCCTACTCCCCTCAGTGAGCTCTAGCCTTCACAGCCTGGCCAGGGAGCTCTTGCCTCCAAGATAACGCCGCAGTGTGGTTCTTGTGGCCCCTCCCTCGCTGCTAATAGCCAGGTCATTCTGGGCCAGGAAAGCAGGCCTCCCTGGCTGGTGCCCACAGCTCAGAGGCATCTTCCTGAGGTGGCTCCACTCTTTCTTCCTCAGCTGATTCTGCCTCCACAGCAAGCTACTGAGAAAACTGGAACTTTCCACAGTGCCTGGTAGTTTCATAGCAATATCATAAAATTATGAAGCCTTGCAGTGGTTCTACCAGGAGCTTAGGTCTCCCCTAAGCTCCAGATTTATCCATCCACTGTCCACTAGATTTCTTCTCCTCCAGCTCCGATAGTATCTCGACCAAAACTTTTCCAAATCTATAGCTGTAATCTTACCTTGTCATCCTCCCAAAGCAAACCATGTTTTAACTCCTCTATTTCCTTTTCTTACAATTTTCCTCACAATGACCCGAGCCAGAAGCCTTGGAATCATTCTAAGTGTCTCTGTCTTATTACATCTACTTTCTCACAACCAAATGGTCATGGGACCTGCTACAAACCACCTCCTTACTATCTTTCATACATCGGCTCCTCTCCATCTTTAGTATAACTAACCCCATTCAGGCTCTCACATGGAATGTTCTGAAAGTCTCCCGAATATGTGCTTATGTCTGGGCTTGCCTGCTCCATCCCTCCACGTTCTACACGTCGAACAGTGAGAGTGACTTCTAAACCAGGAGTCTGATCATAGTGCTCTTCAGCTTAAACGCTTTACTGGGCCCTCTGTTTGGACAATGGATACAGACTATGGTTCTCGGTGACCTATTCTTAACTTCTGGCCTAGCTCTCTAGACATGCACTGTCCACATGTGGCTCCTGAGCACTTGAAATTGTGCTAGTGCAAACCAAGGGATGCTATAAGTATAAAACACACACCAGATTTCAAAGAGATAGTACAAAGAAAAAAGAGTCTAAAATATCTTGTTATTAATTTTTATATTGGTTATGCATTGAAATGAAAATATTTTGCATATATAGAGCTAAAAGCATATTATTAAAATTACATATTTTCTTTTTAACATCTTTTAGTGTGGTTACTAGAAAATTTTAAATTACATATTGTCTTGCATTATGTTCTAGATGTTTTCCTCATCACACCTTTCTACCCTCCACCCTGCTAAACAACAGGTATGCTAAATGACTGACAGTTTCCAACAGTAAGCCATAGTATTTAGTAATTTTATATAGTCCCTTTTAAGTGAAAATTAAAATGCTCTTTAACTATCACACTCCATCCCACCTGTGATGGTTTTAAGATATTATCCATAAATCCTTTTGATACTCCCCCCTTTCAAAAGGTAGACTCGAATACACCTCTCATTCAGTATGGACTACACTTGGCAACTTGCTTCTAATAGATAGAATAAAGCAGAAGTGTCAGTGTGTGAGTTCCAGGGTTAGGTCATCAAAGGTGTTGGAGCTTCTCTCTCTCTTACTCTGGTCATTCACTCTGAGTGAAGCCAGCTGTAATATCATGAGGAGACCCAAGGTGTCCTATAGAGAGATCCACATGGCAAGAAAGCAAGGCCTCCTCCTGCCAACAGCCATGTGAGTGAGCTATCTTGGAAGTGGATCCTCCAGCCCCAGTCAAGCCTTCAGATAATGGAAGCCCTAGCTAATATCTTCATGGTAACCTCATGAGAGACCCTGAGCCAAAAAGCTGCTCCCAACTTTCTGAACCACATAAACTATTGTTTTAAGTAGCTGAGCTTTGGGATAATCTGTTACACAACAATAGATTACTAATATACCATCCATACGCTATATCCCCCCCACCCCAACTTCCACCCAAGAACAGGAAGACAGAAGAGAAGCTGCTAAGAACTGCAACTTATGTGTTGCCTACTTAGATGTCAAGATTTGATTCAAAATCATCTCCTTTATGATGATTAAACCAAAAGGATTTATGGATAATGTCTTAAAACCATCACAGGTGGGATGGGGTGTGATAGTTAGAATAACAGAATATCAAACAACAAAATGGACTAAGACAGCCTTCTTCATACCCTGCTAAACATCTAGGTCTTATTCCTTGGAGGACTGGCTCTCAACTAGTTATCATGTATTCTCTCCCAAGGTGGCAACCTGCACATCAGTGGGAAGTGCTTGGAGGCTGCAAAGGGAAGGATTGATAATTTATTGTGTGCTGGGCTTCATTTATCCTCACATAACCATTTCAATGTGTGGGGAAAACACAACCCTAGAAGGATACATTTTGTCCTTCATTTTACAGATGAGAAACTGAGGTTCTGGGAGATTATACAACTGTCCCATGTCACTGTTGGTTTTCTGAAGTCAAAACTCTGCCTTGCAAGTCTCTTGGGCCTCAAAAATTCAAAGGAGCATAATTCTAATGGTGGATTAATAAGGCCTGTGATGGAAGGAATATGTTGTTATTGTTTTTAACAGGGGTAGAGGTGGAAGAGGGTGATGAGCGTGAGGGTGAGAGGGAAAGATCTATGTGGCAGAATCCTTCAATTATAGGATCACCAAAATATAGAGCCAGAGGGGATCACAGATAGTATCTGCACCAATTCCTTTCATTTTGTGGGAGTGGAACATTAAGGTCCAAAGTGGATGAATTATATTCATTTATATCTAAAGGATTGAGAATGTACAATCCAGAAAAAAAGCAACATTTATAGGACCCAAGTTTTCTAATGATCTTACTTGGGATGGGAGAAGAGATGACCAATTTTTCACCCAATATTCAAAACCACAGCATCCCCATCTGTGGTCATCAACAGAAGTGCAATCCACAATAATTGTATAATTATGTGAGAGGCATTACCATTTCTAAGCAGAGTTTCCAAATTTAGCAGTGTTTACATGTCTTCATTTCCCTCAAAAATGTTAAATAAATAAATGCATAGGTTTAGCATAGGAAAGTATGTGTAATCAAATAATAAGTAACCTTGCCAGGCAGATATATTTTGTTTAGAAATCCTTATTTTGATTTCTCAGAACTCTAAGGCAAGGGATCAAACTATAAAGGACCTCGTAGCATAAGCATGCTTACAAAAGCAAATTTCATGGGATGGTGATTTGTCTCACGGCCTGAGGTACGTGCAGCTCTGCTTTCTGTACAAAGTGGACAGGGCAGAAAAGCAGCTGGTCCTTGTCCTGCCACTGGAATGACAGGAATAGTATGGGGTGGGTGGTAGTCCATTTATGAACACTTGAATGCAGTCAAATAAGACTTTTATTGAGCTTCTACTCTGTGTCAAGTACTGCGTTATCATTAGGTGGGATGTAAGCTGATAGATAAGATAAAATGTACCCTCAGAAAATTAAATAGGTCTAGTGAGTATCAATATGAATTTTAATGACAATTAACACCTTCTGTTTGTGAATGTAGCTGGATAATTTTTGATACATTAACTGACATATTTTCGCTTCTCAGTAATTCTTGTTACCTGTGAACTTTTTTCCCATACAGACTTTCTTGGCACACTGCCTCAGGAACAGGATTATGCTACAGAACAAAAAGAGCAAATTCTTGACTTTCTAAATCCAAAATCTAAAATCTTGGCAAAAACAATATGTTTAGAAGGAAAATCGATCTGGAAATGGTCAGCATCAGTTTTTCCTACCCCTAAGACAAAATAAATCTGGAGGGAAAAAAACCTGTTGGGGATAAAAAGTAGCAAAAGCAGAAGAGTTAGAACCTTGAACTGGTCATGGAGCAGACACCTATGGTCCGTGCCCTCCACCCTGACCCCAGAAGTTGCTGGTGCGGAGAAGAGGAAATAGAGGAAATGAAAGGGAATCTGGCCAGCACCCCCCCTACCCTATACCCCCCACTATGCCTCCAGGCCCAAGTAAAGCTCCACATACCCCACATATCTCAGGCTCTTAGGATCTTTCTCCAACATGTTATGGAGACAGCAGAGAAGAACATATGGCTGGGAAAGTGTGTCTAAATGGAGAGGACCCAAAACAGCCTGAAAGTTCCCCAACATGTCCCTGGAGTTCAGGACCAGACCAAATATTTTCCAAGTGCTCAAGAGAAAAAGTCATGAGAGACCCAGATGGACCTCAGGCACTGCAGGATGATGACCAAATCAGCCACTACCCGTGTGACTGATGAGAAACCCTAAGGACTGATGTCTGTTCCCCAACTCTCTCCCTGTCAGATGCTAATGCACCCTGAAGGTGTCCTAGATCTATACAAACACTCCATGTTCACTATCCCACATAGACAACTATCCATCCCAGAAGAGTTGCCACCAGTCTCTTCATAAACCCAACCCCACCCATGCATCCATATTTAACCAGCTTCCTTCAGAAATATTCTCGCAGAGTTCCACTAAATCTTCTATACTACAGGCACACCTGCTTTCTTTTTTCCATGCTTACGGAAGTAAAGAAATGGCCAGGACAACATAGTCTGTGTAACATCTGGTGCATCAGAAGAACGGAAAGAATAAAGTCTCCAGCAACCTTAGGTTCCTGATCCATACAAGATCTTCTTTCTGATCTCCAGAACCTGAGCCATGAAGTGGGAAAAAGTCCTCTAGGTGGCCGTTTCCCAACCTGGTGGTACTTAGTGCCCTTTCCTTCTTGCAACGTCCTCTCACCGTCTTCCCAAAACAACCTGAAACTCACTCCCATTAAAGTGACGGGACTCAATAGTTTGAGGTTTAACTCCAACTCCTTTTCTGTTCACACAGCTATCCAGTTGTTAAATCTACCTGCTGGCTCTCTCCTCTCCTTTCTATTACCTGGAAGTGCTGCTCTCTGTATATTCCTTTTCCTCAATCCAGGAACATGACAGATTTGCACTTTCCCTCTTTCTTGAGGTACATCACGGCCAGTCATGTGGCTTCCTTTGGCTAGTGAAACGCGGACAGGAGTAACACGGGCTGCTTCCTAATTGCAGTAAGCAACACTGCAGCTCTCTGCCTCCTGCAGCTGGAACTGACAGCATTTCAGATGGTGGAGGCCCTGTCACTCTGATTTCCAGAGTAAAGGGCATGTTATGGGCCGTTTCAGTCAATGGGCATGTAAAGTGAGCAAGCAATAAACACTTGTTAAATGAACTCGCTGGCTGTTGCTGCATAATAATCTAACCCATCCTGACTAGTACGCCCAGGCTAGCTAGAACTGGGCATATGCCTAGAACTGGGGTTCAGGCTCTCGTTTCTCACCAAAGCTTTTAACACATGCCACTCAAAGTGTGGTTCATACACAGGTATCAATCCACAAACTATTGCTGCTCTGCAATGATGTAAGTATAGAAATTGAGAATAAACATTTAAATATTCTTGTAACAGTTAAGCTGATGAATCTGACCTATTGAATCTAATAATAACATATTTGGAATTGTCTTTCCCCCAGATCTTAGCACAATGTCTTACCCACGAAGGTGCTACCAAATTGGATTATTGATTCATGATTAAGAAACAGAATTATGTTAGGATTCCAAGCACTGGCAGGCAGATCTGAGGAATACTTGGGGTGCAAGACCCTTCTTCATTGAGGTGAAATGATCATTTATAAGTTTCTGGATTTTCTGTTTGTGCCAGCACAAAATTTAGCGTCAACAAGCAGAGAAACCTTATGAGTTCTTCTGTATTTACTATTAAATATTGTTTTAGGTTTGCCAACATAAAAGCATGAGCATGAATGTGTTTATCTTCTGGAATGAAACTCTGTAAATACATTGCTTATGAATATGTTTTTCAGAATTACCCACAAATAGCTTGACATTTTGATACATTTGTTCAAGTATCAGAGGATAATGTAATTGATCCCAAAATCACTTCCTAACTCCCTCCAGAACTGAATAATTTTTTCCTCCCAAAGACTCTTTGGCACACACTAATATATTTCTCTGCATCATACAAGAAAAAGGCAACATAATATTCTGAAAACAATAGAGTGCTAGGTATCAGGAGACCTGGATCTAATCTGCATTACCCACTCCATTTGCTTTCTACTACATGGAGCTATTAGTTAACCACTTGTGCCCTAACTTCTCTCTTTTATGAGGATAAAAAGTTAGTAACATGTAAGTAACATCAGCTCTGTTGTAAGCATCAAGATACAGGGTTCTGAAGCACTTAGTAGTGAATAAAGTACAATATGATTATAATTTTGCATTTATATATAATATTGTCCTTGTAATGCTCTCGAATTATTCTGTACCTAGATTTTCTCCTTTCAAGCGAGACAATAAGCTCCTTAGAGGTTCACTGTGCACTTTTTCTTTGCATATGATCCAATGCTGAGTCCTTTAGGACAAATAATACACATATGATGATGGTTTGAAAACTATTTATCATAAGTTGTCGAACCCCTTCACCCTTAAGTGAACTACACAAACTTTATACACTGCAAGACAAGTATTCCGCAATTCACACTAACAACAGGTGTTTAGAATTTTGGCTAAAGAGAGTTGTAATTGCCTGAGTTCCTTGAGGGCAGAGGTCATGTCTCACCAATCTTTATATCCCTAGACTTACCATAGTATCTGAGCACAAAGAAGGAGCCCAGTTTATATGGAATGCATTATGTATCCTTCAAATTCATATATTGAAATCCTATCCCACAATGTGACTGGAATTGGGGATAAGGCCTTTAGGGAGGCAATTAAAGTTAAATGATGTTAAAAGGATGGGGCCCTAATCTGATGGTGCTGGTGTTCTTATAGGAAGATGAAAAGATGCCACCAGAGAGCATGCACTTGCACGTGCTCTGACTCTCTCTCTCTCTTTTTCTCAATCTCGCCATGCCCCAGAGGAAAGGCCATGTGAGGACACAGCCAGAAGGCTACCATCTGCAAACCAGGAAAAGAGCCTTCCTAGCACCTTAATTTGGAACTCCCAGCATCCAGAACTGTAAGGAGATAAATTTCTGTGTTTATGCCACCCAGGCTATGGTATTTTGTAATGGTTGTCCTAGCTAAGATACCAGTTAATGTCTGAAGATAAATTGATAAATAAATAACATTTAATAAAATACTTATTACTTCCACTTAGTACCCAGAAACCTAAAAGGCCAATCTCTGATTTTGCTTAAATTGGCTTTGGGAAAATTTTCAGAATCATTTAAACATTATAATAGCACATCCACCTACTAGACATTTGATTTTTCCATCCACTTTCCTTAGTGAGTACAAGCAGTTCTTATCCAAGGATCATTAAGAGGATTAGGCTGCAAGAATGGGGGTGGTAAGGAACAGAAGAGTTATTGGCCAGAAAGAAGGGAAAATTGTACTATTAATTGTTCAGAGGATAGCACATCATTCTGCACATGTAAACACTCAAGGTAAAATATGGTAGATGAATAAAGAGCTTCTGTATAGAAGAACTATAAACTTTGGCAGGAACCACTGTGCTGCAGTAGTGAAGAGGTCTCCTGCTAGGGGCTGCAGTGGAAAAAGTGACCTCAGAGAGGAATTCAGAATAGAAATACTCAGCAAGAGATGAAACACCATGAAGTTTTGGTTAAGTCATTTGGTTCCAGACTTATAAAAGGGAAAAGCTGTTTTAGTAAAAAATAAAAAATAAAATATAAAAATGCTGACTACATGAACTTTGCAGATTATTCTTCTATTCTAATTGTAAATTTGAATTCCAAAGTACCTCTTCCTTCATGTTCTTGACAAGAGATCTATAGTGTTTAGTAACTTATTCTTCTAAAGAGGCTCAGCCAGGAGAAGCAAATACTTAGTCTGGAGCCATAGGACCTAGCTTAGCGTTCCACTGAGCTGCCCTAGCACAGAGGGCACATTGATTAGGGACTCCAGAAAAGAAAGGCAAAGGCAGCACCAGAGAGAAATCCTCACGTGCCATTTCCCTCTTTCATGCCCCAGCTAAAGAGGGCATCCCTTTTACAGAAAAGTTTATACTGGCATACCTTGGACATATTGAAGGTTCAGTTCCAGACCACTGCAATAAAGTAAATATTGCAATAAAACAAGTCATACGATTTTTTTGGTTTCCTAGTGCATATAAAACTTACATTTACACAAACATGTAGTATATGGCATCATGTCTAAAAAACAATGCATATACCTTAATTTTAAAATACTTTATTTCGAAAAAGGCTAATAATCATCTGAGGCTTCAGCAAGTCATAATTTTTTTGCTGGTGGAGAGTCTTGCCTTGATGTTGATGGATGCTAACTGATCAGGGTGGTGCGTGCTGAAGGTTGCAGTGGCTGTGGCAAAGTCTTAAAATAAGATACAATGAAATTTGCCAAAATCATTGACTCTTCCTTTCACAAAAGATTTCTCTATAGACTCTGATGTTACTTGATAGCATTTTACCCACAGTAAAATGTTCAAAGTTGGAATCAATCTTCTCAAACTCTGCTGCTTCTTTATTAACTAAGTTTATGTAATTTGCTAAATATGTTGTTATCATTTCAACAGTGCTCACAGTATCTGCACAAGGAGTAGATGGAATCTACTCTTTGCTCATCCATAAGAAACAACTCCTCATATGTTCAGGTTGTCTCATGAAATTATAACAATCCATTTATATCTTCAAGCTTTGCTTCCAATTCTAATTCCCTTGCTATTTTTACCACATCTACAGTTACTTCCTCCACTAAAGTCTTGAATGCTCAAAGTCATCCACAAGGGTTGGAATCAACATCCTTCAAACATTTTTACCTTCTCCCATGAATCACAAATGTTCTTAATAGCATCTAGAATGGCAGTTCCTTTCCAGAAGGTTGTCCGTCTACTTTGCCCAGATCCATCACAGGAGTAACTATCTATAGCAGCTACAGCCTTACAAAATGTAGTTCTTCAGCAATAAGACTTCAAAGTCAAAATCACTCCTTGACCTTATGGAATGGATAATGTGTTCACAAGCATGAAAACAACATCAATCTCCTTGTATATGTCCCTAGGGCTCTTGGGGGACCAGGCGCATTGTCAATGAACAGTTTATTTCGAAAGAAATATTTTTTTCTGAGCAGTAGGTCTCAATTGTGGGCTTAAAATATTCAGTAAACCATGCTGTAAACAGATGTGCTTTCATCCAGGCATGGTTGTTCCATTTATAGAGTATAAGTAGAGCAGATTGAGCATAATTCTTAAGGACTCCAGGATTTTCAGAATGGTAAATGAACATTGGCTTTAATTTAGTCATCAGCTGCATTAGCCCCAGACAAGAGAATTAGCCCATCCTTTGAAGTTTTGAAGCCAGGCATTGGCTTCTTTCTAGCCATGAAAGTCCTAGATGGCATTTTTTTTCAATATAAGGCTGTTCTGTCTACATTTAAAGCCTGTTATTCAATAAAGTCACATTCAACAATTATCTTAGCTAGATTTTTTGATAATTTACTGCAGCTTCTACATCACGATTTGCTGCATCACTTTGCACTTTTAAGTTGTGAAGACAGCTTCTTTCCTTAAACCTCATGAACCAAGCTCTGCTAGCTTCAAACTTTTCTTCTGCACTTTCTTTACCTCTCTCAGCCTTCACAGAATTGAAGAGAGGTAGGGCCTTGCTCTGGATTAGGTTTTGGCTTAAGGGAATGTGGTAGCTGGTTTGATCTTCTCTGCAGACCCCTCAAGCTTTCTCCATATCAATAATAAGGCTGTTTGACTCTCATTCATGTGTTCACTGGAGTAGCACTTTTCATTTCCTTCCATAACTTTTCCTTTGCATTCACAACTTGCTGTTTGGCACAAGAGGCCTAGTTTTCGGCCTATCTCATCTTTTGGCATGTTTTTCTCACTAAGTGTAATCGTTTCTAGCTTTTGAATTAAAGTGAGAGATGTACTACTCTACCTTTTACTTGAACACATAGAGGCCACTGTAGGGTTGTTAATTGGCCTAATTTCAATATTGCTGTTTCTCAGGGAATAGGGAAGCCAGAAGGGAGAGAAACCGCAGAAAGCCTGGTTGGTAGGGCAGTCAGAACACACATAACATTTATCAACTAAGTTTGCTGTCTTATATGGGCACAAATTGTGGCACACCAAAACAATTACAATAGTAACATCAAATATCCCTGATAAAAAGATGACCATATCAGATATAATAATCATAAAAAAGTTTAAAATATTGCAAGAATTACCAAAATATGACAGAGAGATACAAAATGATCACATGTTGGAAAAATGGCATCGACAATCTTGCTTGAGGCAGGGTTGCCGCAAACCTTCAATTTGTAAAAAACACATTATCTCCAAAACAGAATAAAGAGAATTGTAATACAACAAGGCATACCTGCTTGTATTAAAGCAGCAATACATATCTTTCACCATCAGCACTTAGCCAGTATATCCCACCCCATCTACTCCTACCCCAAACAGCCTTTTATTTCTAAATATAGATCTACATTTCAAGCAAAGCATGAATCAAGTCACGTATTTAATGTCAGTATAATTTTAGAGGCATGCCAGAAAGAAAAAGGGGAGGTGAGTATGTAAAATTTACTTATATTTTTATTTATGCTATTTCCCACAGATTGAAAATAAATGTTCAAGAGCATCACTTCTCCAGCCAATCTACTCTTAGTAGAGTCTGAAAATGCTGTGGTTATCTAGCAGTGCCCTCTGGTGTCCAAATGAATTGTTTTATTTGCCTTGAGGGAAAAAATAAGCCATTATATAATCAGACATGTCTATAATCAGCATTCATTCATTTGCCAAGTATTTACTGTGGGTTTACTATATGTGAGTTACTGTGCAAAGAGGCAGGATACAGAGATATATTAAAAAATACATGATTTCTTGTTATGTTCTTAAGGAGTCCAGTCTAACAAGGAGACAAATATAAACTCAATTACAAAATTACTTAAATCACTTTATCTAGTTTTTCATTAAAATGAGACACACACAGCTGGGTGGCCTCCCTTTCCAAACAGTTCTGGGCCATTATTCATGTTAGGATGTATCTGGCTGGCTTTGGACAGAACAACTTTGGTCAAGTACACAGGGAACATTCTGAAATAGAGTAAACATAGCAAGACATACAGCAGGATTGAATCCTAGTTTTAAAGAGTTGAGAAAGCACCTTTCACAGCCAATCCCAAATGACACTTTCGGTTTTGTAGTTATATAGGAGCCCACTGGTCAACAGATCTGACATACAGATCTGACATTCATTATCCTTACACTTCTTTCAGAAAATGCTATTTTCTGGAATTATAATGAAAGACCTCAAAATTAATCAAATGAGAGACTTAACAAATCAAGAGACCCTAAGAATTTATCATAAACTGTTTTAGGATTCTTAGGCCTGCAAATTTTCCACTAGAGTCACCAAAACACATATCGTTCCGAATAGGTGCATCTTCATGTCTTCTGGGGAAGCAGAGGGAGCCTGAAGGAGTTTTGGAGACCTCCCACCAAGAATAAAAGTGAAATTCAAATACCATCCAAGGAAGGAGTCACAAATGACTACAGATGAAGAATGATGCTTTATACTATTTTGTGATGGTCCTAATTTTCATCATTTTTTCCATTCTTGTTAATGTTGTTTCCTAATCAGCCATGAAACCCTAGTGTGTAGGCAGGACCTATGACCTGCTTCCAACCAACAGAATATGGCAAAGGTGATGGGATGTATGTGATTACATTATATAAGATTATACAGTCCATCTTGCTGAGACTCTCCTTTGCGGGCTTTGAGAAAGCAACCAGTTATACTGAGAAGGCCCATGTGGCAAAGAGTTGAGGGTGGCCTCCTGCCAATGGCACATAAGCATTGAGCACTCTCAAGGAACTGAAGGCTACTAATAACCATGTGGGTGAAAAAGCTGACCCCTCCCCGGTCAAGTCTCAGATGAGACTGGAGCCCTGCCCAACACCTTGACTGTAGCCTCACAGAGGACCCAACTAATCTGTGCCCAGGTCCCTTACCCACAAAAACTATAAGATAATAAATGTGTGCTGTTTTAAGTTGCTACATTTGTGGTAATATTATTTTGCAATGATAGATAACTAATACAGATTTCAAGACACTTTTTAATTTTAAAACATTTTTATTATAAAAGTAATACAAATAAAAACATTAAGAAAAGACAAAGTCATCCATTTTCTGCCTCCCATCCCACTATAACCGGTTAGTAATTTGATTTACTTTGTTATCTTTTTATAGAATGCTTGGTCTGTTATTTCAGCCATGATTACATCCACTCATACACTTTTCCATCTTGCAATTTTTACTTAATGTAACATTTTCATGCTTTTAATAATATTCATTACTAATTTTTAGTAAGTACATTATGTACCATTTGTATATATCTGTTTATTGACTATTCCTTAGATGCAGGGATGCAAACTATGGCACCACATTTGTAAATAAAGTTTTACTGGAACAAAGCCACGCCCATATTGTTTATGTATTGTCTGTGGCTGCTTTTGTGCTTCATACAGCAGTGTTGACAAGTTATGACAGAGACAGTAGGTTTAAAAACCTAAAATAGTTACTTTCTGGCCCTTTATAGAAAAAGTTTGCCAATCTTTACCCCAAACTTTAAAGTGGTTAATAATCTGGGCTACTAAAAGTAATGTCACTTGGAATATCTTTGTGCATATAATTTTTCACACTTTGTACAATTTGAGAGACATTAACAAAAGTGGAATAACTGGGTCTAATTAATGAAGACATTTTTAAGGTTCATACTCTCCCACACTCTTGTAACATTCAAGCTATGATATGTGATAAGAATGAAAAGGATAGCCCAGAACTCTTGTAGGTAACATGTCTCTGGTTCCTGTTCCTCAGGACACTTAAGTTTACACTCTGGATGAACATATTTTGAGTTTTGATTTAAAGTTAACCAAAAAAGAGAAATAACAGTAATTGCAACAGGAAGACCAATTGAAAGAAATCTTTTACTTTCTACTGGAGAGGAAAAAGCAGACAGAAGTAGGTGACAAGGTATATATAAAATGCCATTCTAACATAGCTGCAGTGGCCAAAACGCACTGGGGAGAGTTGAGTAAGAAAAAGAGATGGCAGTCTCAACAATGAGCTGGCAGTGGCAGCAAGAAACAAAGAGGCAACTATGAGTGTGGGATGACAAAAGCAGCAGACAGGTCCCACCCATTTGAACACATCCTAGGCATAAACCTGTATACAACTGTAATTAAACTGTCTCTAGATAAGAAAGTTTTAAAGAAATCACTCTATATTTTTTAAGAAGGAGAAAGTCTTCTATCTAGGGAAGTTTTATTCTTCAGAATGAAAACCTTATGGAATGGGGAAGTCAACCCTCACTATTTAAGTCAACCCTGACTATCTCTGAGATAAAAGCAGTCTGATGGTTCTCAAATCCAATCTTGTATGAATAAAACAAGCATCAGGAAACACAGATGTCATCTTCTAAGAGAAATATTCTGGAAAAAAAAAAAAAAAGATCAGGATGGACTTTTCTCCAATAAACAATGTAATCCAAAAGCAAAATTAGAAAGCTATTTAATGTAATTATCCAAATTATGCCAACAAAGTATGTAAAGAAATCACATATAGCCCATTTATCTTATTAAAATGTTCCTGTCAAAATGTCAACCAATTTAACATTTCTTAAAGAAGCGTTTTTTTAGTTACAACTATTGTTAGCCTTTACATTCCACCTCAGTTACTCACTAAATAATTAAATGCATGATGACTTCATAAAATACTTTGGAAAACCATGAAATTCCCCATAGAGTAAGGAAATCAATTTTTTTGCAACAATAACTAGGAACACACTACTTTGAACAAAATATAACCAATTTTCTGAGGTATGAAAATCAATACTTTTTTTCTTAAATTTTCCCTATGGCAAAGGAAGTGGCAGTTCTGTGAATGACTTGAGTCACACTTAAAATCATGTCATAATTTTCCTCTTTTTGTACTTGTTGCTGTCAGTTACCTCAAAACTGACCTGAGGGTCTGGCAGCATAAATCCATCAGTAAGTTTATAATAGACTATTGTAGAATCAGACTCCACTATGGCCAAAGTAAAAGACATCGGCAAATCTGGATCACCTTGCAATTTTCGAGATGCCTTCAAGATCTCCCTTATCCTGAAAATAAAGTCACAATATACTTAGCAGTTGCGGTCACTCAATTAGACTAGATGTGACACAGAAGAAAGCACTAGAAAACTTGAAAACAGGTCACAAGAAACCAAACTGAAGTACAAAGAGAAAAAATAATTTTAAAAAATAACATCAGAAGCTTCTGGTATAGTATCAGATAAGTTTAACATACACATCATTGGAATCACAGACGGAAAGCAAAGAGAATGGTATAGAAATAGTTGACAGTTTTCCAAAATTGATGTCTCTGCATCTGAAGTATATCTTTTATAGACAGCATATAGTTGGATCTTGTTTTTAGCTCCAATCTGACAATCTCTTGTTTTTAGCTCCAATCTGACAATCTCTGCCCTTTTGAGTGTTTATTCACATTTAAAATTAACATTGGTATGGTTGGATTCATGCCTGCCATTTAGCTATTTGTTTTCTATATATCACATGTCTTTTTTCTTCCTCTCACCCTCCTTTATCACTTTGTTTTTCTATTAAATAGGTATTTTCTAGTACGCCATTTTAATTAATAATTTTTTTTTTTACTATAGTTTCTTGAGTTTCTTAGTGGTGACTCTAGAGATTACTATTGTGTCTTAGTTTATCACAATTTCTCTCAGCTTAACACTAACTTGATTCTAAAAAATATAAACTGCTCCAATAGAGCTTTATTCCTTTCCTCCTCCTTTATGCTATTATTGTCATATACATTTATATATTTAAACCCAGTAATATAGTGTTATAATTATTACTTTATATAATTTTCTTTTTATAAAGTTAAGAGGAGAAAGGAAAATATATTAGGGTCTTTTTACATTCACATATTTAATATTTCAGGTATTCTTCATTTCTTCATGTAACTATCTGGTGTCACTGTTTACTCCAATATAGCTTCATTCCTTCCCCCATCCTTTGTGTTAATACTGTCATATAAGTTACTTCTTAACCTGCTATAAGCCTGGTCAGTTGACTTTTGACAAAGGTACAAAGGCAATTCAACGGAGAAAGTCTTTTCAAGGATACTTGAAATGAAGATAGTAGTACACCCTTATGTCTACACATAAGATTATTATATGAATCAATTAAATGGCATATATGAAAAGACTTCGTAAACTGTCAAGTGGTCATATTATGTAGTACATATACCAGCTTTGCTACCTTGCAAATCGGGATATAATATTTATAGATAACCCTGCCTCTATGATTATTGCTAAAACTGAATACTAACCCAAACATACTAAGGTACACTGTGCCATTAGTGGAATTATAGAAAATGGTTATTTTCTGAAACAGTCTGAATCCCAGAAATTGACTTAGTCCTTAAAAAATTATTTCCACCTATGCTGAACTATATTACAATTAGCTAGATTCTTATTCATAAGAATGATTTACTTTAGAGAAAGATATTCTGATAAAGCAACTATAGATATTAATCAGAAACTTCATTACTCAGCACTGATGGGAAATCACACTGTGATAAAAGGCAGCATATCACAATGGATTCTTCAACGCAAATCTTTTAGTAGCTAAGTATTTTCCTTCTTCAAAAGTGGCACACCAATATCTAAATTAATAATAATAGAAAAAGATCAATTTTTATAGGCTGTCCATCTTGAATTAATTTTTTTCTACAAAGATGGAAAAGAAGAAACAGACAATGGATCAACTAAAATTTTAACTTATCTACATCTTTTATTGTCAGCATGTATCATGATTACTTCACAGTATGCAACATACATAAAACCCAGTGTATAATGCACATAAAGCCACTTCAATGCCACAAGATATATTTCTCTAAACATCCCCAACTGGTAGACTGTGATGAGAATGGGACACAGACAAGAAGGAAGCCTGTTAACACAACTTTTACACATTTTCCATTTCTGAAGATATAATGTTATTTAAATCAGAAAGTGTGTTTGTATGTGTGTGGGGGGGGGTGGGGGGTGTTCCCTAAGGAAAACTTTATGGGAATTCTAGCCCATATACTGAAATTTAGAATAGAAATTTCCATCTTATTCACTACTCTTTTTCCATTCTCAATTTATATTTGTTTCCGGAGTTCTTTGATTTAAGCGGCAAAACATTTTCATACTTACCCCAAATACCCACGCAGGAAACCCTAACATTTGAAAACTAACTCAGAGTTGTAAAAGGGGTTTTGTTTTCAGAGTTGAGAGAAATCACTGTCAAAAATGAAATGGAAGTTCCCATTTCTGAGGCCTTGTTTATGGTACTTGGTTGGCGGGGGGCAGGGATTGTGAATTACTAGTGAATCTTCTCGGTAGTAACAGAAAAAAATAGTTTATCTGCCTCTGTTACTCAAAGTACACTCCAGAAGTCTCACACAGTTTCTTGTTCAGGATCTCTTCTAGTCGATTTTTCAAGTATGTTTAAAGCAAAGCCATCATCTTTTCCTCAACAAACAAGAACAAGACCTTTCTTGTTTGCTTCCATTATAGGATATTGCATAAAATCCTACAAATGTTTACTGTGCCTTTTAGTCAACAGGTTATACTTTCTCAATCTATTAATAATAACAGTAAAAAAAGATTTTGAAGTTCTTAAAAAAACCACATATGATTGTAAAGATCCCAAGAACATTTAAGTATCAACAGACTATAATCTCATTTAATTTCTAACAAGCTTATGGCTTGAAATCTTACTTTAGAAATGACAGAATATTTCCTTATATGTATAAATTTTAATAGCTCAGTTCTTTGGAAAAATATTGTGACAACATTAGAAATATTGTATGTTTCATCACACAAATCTACAATTATAAACGACAAAATTCTTTATAGTTCATACTGGATAGAAATCAACATATGAAAAATATCACCTATGTATTAATAATAACAGTTTCAAGTTTTAAACTCAGTTATATCTAAAGGGAAAAATCCCACCTAAAGAAAAATATATATCAAAAATAATAGCTATTTTATTAACAGTAACAAAATTTGATACTCACAACAGGTGTTTCTTTCTCATAACTGTTCACAGAAGAACTCTGTGTACAGAAAAAAAATTATTCCAGAGCTTCATATATCTAACTTGAAAACAAGCCTGAAGCAAATACACAGTTAACACTATTTGGCTAACACCTTCAGTCCAAGCTATTTAAATGCTTTCCATAAATCTTAGCATTGATTTTTCTACAATGATTCTAAAACAGAGACTAAGTAATCTCTGAAGATTTACAAAGAGGACAAGAAGTTGAAGACCACATTACTTTTAACTTCAAATGCTATTGAAATGAATGTATCATGGGTTAAAAGTAGTATTAATTTCAACCCATAGAAAGTATCTCTTTCTTTGCTCTTCAATGTGGCCAAATAATATACGCTATAGCCTTATTAGTAAAAGAGAATAACTCCTTGATTTGCCTCATTATGATATAATGCAATGACATACCATAATGCAACTCTGAAACATAATGCAAAATTAAGTTGGTGCCAGAGGCACCAAAGAAGCGTTATTCATCCACAGGCTCGGTTCCAAAGAAAAGTTTCAGGGATAACAGACCTCCTCCTTGAGATTCATGCCAATGCCTTCCTAGTAAAAAATCAAGGCAGCTAAAATTCCAAGGGGGTTTACTGAACAATCAAGCTATCCACCCCAGTGGGAAGTCATTCTGTAATAAACTGCAAGCTTTTTTTTAAGGGTAAGAGAAAAAAAAATGCTGTATCAGTTAAAAGAAGCTACCAGAATTGAGGGTTTCACCAGCAGCAGATTTCTAACAGAGGTAAGGTGAGGACACACATCCTAATATGCAGAGAGGCCAAATGACAGAAGTCATTTTGCAGTTATGAGACTTCGGGACTCAAATAAAAAGTGGTCATTATAATGAATTTGTAATAAGGATTATGCTTTCAGAAAGTGGCAACATTTTTCCATTACAGGAAAATAATAATGGATGGTCCTTCAAGAAAGTATGTAGCATTTGAGGATTAAATCTCGTATCTAAGAATATCTGCAGAGACGTTCTAAAGAAAGAACTAGTTCTGGTAACCCTTTACTCCAGAATTAATATTAAGTCCTTTTCCCAAGGCACTAGGGAAAACGAAGGGTGAAAGGGCAGAGAGAATATAAATGAAAAGAAATTCAACTAAAAAGTAAAGAGGTTATTCATAACATTGGCAGGTTACAATGTAAAGCGTGGAAAATGGTGATAAATCCTGCAAGTGGATGGATTTTGCAGATACGTGTGTGTGTGTGTGTGTGTGTGTGTGTATTTGTTTGTTTGTTTGTTTGTTTTTTGAGAGAGTCTCGCTCTGTCACCCAGGCTGCAGCACAGTGGTGTGACCCTGGCTCACTGCAACCTCCACCTCCTGGGTTCAAGTGATTCCTTTGCTTCACTATGCCTCCCAAGTAGCTGGGACTACAGGCACACACCACCACACCAGCTAATTTTTTGTATTTTTAGAAGAGACGGGGTTTTGCCATGTTGGCCAGGTATCAAACTCCTGACCTCAGGCGATCTGCCCACCTCAGCCTCCCAAAGTGCTGGGATCTGCCCACCTCAGCCTCCCAAAGTGCTGGGATTACAGGCGTAAGCCACTGTGCCTGGCAGATTTTGCAGATATTCTAATTTTTTGGAAACTCTTAAAAGGTTGCTTATAGTACATTCTTATGATCTTTAAGGTATTATTTAGCAAGTCTCTGCTGCAGGAACACAGTTAGCCTAAGATAGCTTACCCAATCTTTCAACAAATACTTACTTAGCACCATGTACGAGGTACCAGGTTAGACCCTAGGGATATACCAATAAACAAAACAAAGTTCTCACTTTCAGGGAACTTACTTTCTAGTGCAGGAAAACAGACAGTAGATAATCAAAGAAAACCAAATACGCAATAGGTTTACTAGCATTAATATAGCAAGTGTTTTAAAGGAGGACCACTTAGTAGGTCCAGGAGGTGAGATAATAGCAGCTTAAGCGAGAGTGGTAACAGTTGTAGAGAAGTGGTAAGACATGGACAGATTCTGGATGTATTTTTAAGGAACTGACAGGGTTTATTGATAAATTAATTTGGGGGTATGAGAAAATGGAAGAATAAAAACTAAGAGATTATAGCAAGGTTACAGGATACAAGGATAATATACAAAAGTCCACTTTATTCCTATATATCAGCAATGAACAACTGGAATTTGAAATTAAAAACAAAACACCATTTACATTAGCTTCATAAAAGATAAACATTTAGGTATAAATCTAAAAATATTTATAGGATCTATGTGAGGAAAACTGTAAAACTCTGATGAAAGAAATCATACGAGATCTAAATAAATCGAGAGATAGTCCATATTCCTGGATACCAATTCTTCTCAATGTGATCCACAGTAAGTGCAATCCCATTCAAAATCCCAGCATGTTGTTTTGTAGATATTGACAAGCTGATTCTAAAATTGATACAGAAAGGCCAAAGAGTCAGAATATCCAACAAAATGTTAAAGAACAAAGTGAGAGGACTGATTTTATCTGACTTTAAGACCTATTACAAACCAGGCACAGTGTCTCACACCTGTAACTCAGCACTTTAAGAGGCTAAGGGAGGTGGATCACTTGAGGTTAGGAGTTTGAGACCAGCCTGGCCAACATGGTGAAACCCTGCCTCTACTAAAAATACAAAAATTAGCCAGACGTGGTGGCACGCACCTATAGTCCCAGCTACTCGAGAGGCTAAGGCATGAGAATTGCTTGAACCCAGGAGGCAGAGGTTGCAGTGAGCCGAGATCATGCCTTTCCACTCCAACTTGGGCACAAGAGTGAGACCCCATCTCAAAAAAAATACACAAAGAAAAAAAAAAAAGACCTATTGTAAAGCTATAATAGTCAAGATCATGTGGTATTGGTTAAGGAATAGATAGGTCAATGGAATAGAATAGAGAGCTCAGAATTTACCCACATAGTCAGTTGATCTTTGACAAAAAAAACAAAAGCAATTTGATGAAGAAAGAAACATCTTTTCAACAAATGGTGCTAAAGTAACTGGATATTCACCTGGAAAAAATCAGTCTAAACACTGAACTTACATCCTTCATAAAAATTAACTCAAAATGGATCATAGACCTCAATGTAAAATGCAAAACTATAAAACTTCTGTAAGACAAAATAGGATGCCTTGGATTTGGTGATGAGTTTTTAGATAAAATACCAAAAGCATGATCCAGGAAAAAAATTTTATATCAGATTATATTAAAATTTAAAACTTCTGTTCTGCAAAACACAATGTTAAGAGAATGAAAATATAAGCCATGGATTGGGAGAAAATATTTGTAAAACACATATCTGATAAAGGACTTGCATTCAAAATATACACAGAACTCTTGAAAGTTAACAAAAAGAAAACCGAATTTAAAAATGGGCAAGAAATCTGAACAGACACCTCATATGTGGCAAATAAGCATATGAAAAGATGTTCAACATCATATGTCATTAGGAAATTGCAAGAAGTTTAAAAAGCGGCAATGAGATGCCACTGTGTGCCCACTAGGGTAGCTAAAACCCAAAATGCCATGCTAGCAAGGATACATATTGCTGAGTGAAAGCCAATCTGAAAGGCTACATACTGTATTATTCCAGCTATATGCCATTCTGCAAAAGGCAAAACAACACAGAAAGTAAAAAGTTCAGTGGCAGCCAGGGGTGGGCTTGGGGGTGAAGAGAGGGATGAATAAATGAAGTATAGGGAATGTTTATGGCACTAAAACTATTCTGTATGTGACGATGAATACATGACATTATGCATTTGTCAAAAACCACAGAATTATGCAATAAAAAAACCCCTAATGTAAATGACAAATTTCAGTTAATAATAATAATAATGTATGAATATTGGTTAATTGTAACAAATATACCTTACTAACACAAGGATGTTAATAACAGGGGAAACACTGCTCGACTGGGACTTAGATGGGAAATCTCTGTACTATCTGCTCAATTGTTTCTGTAAATCGAAAATTGGTCTAAAAAATAAAGTGTGCGTGTATATGTGTGTGTGTGTGTGTGTGCATACATTTTAAAATGACTCTAAGGTTTTTGGCCTGAGCTTCAGAATGAATACAGTTGCCATTTATTGACATAAAGAAAACTACAGAAGGAGAAAGTATAGGAGCAAATCAAGATTTCTTTTTGGACATGCTAATTTGAGATGCCTTTTTAGATCGCAGTAGAGATGTCAAGTAGGCAGTTACATATATGAGTCTGAAGTTCATGGAAGAGGGTGAGATGGAGATAAAAATTTGGGAGTCATCAGTATATCGATGATATTTAAAACCTTGGAACCAGATGATGCTGCTTAGGGAGTGAGTATAACGAAGAGAAAAGCTCAGATGACTGAGCCCTAGTCACTGAACCTCCTCAAATCCCCAAATTAGGTTCTTGCATTAATAGCTAAACATCTATATCCTTACACATTTGCACATTGTAATTGGTATCCATTACAGAAAACAGAAACAAGCATTACAATTCCTAATATCCCGACTCAATCTTCTCACCTTTGTTTCAGGATTTCCTAAAGATTTTGTAGTGGCAAACTCTTGATTTAACTTTCTCTTACCTTCGACTTCCTTAATCCTTAAGAGGTTGCTTTTCCTGAACTGTTGCTTCCCAGGAGGAGAGTTATTTGTTTGTTTTTTCATATTTTTTCTATGTCTATCTCTCCTTTCCTCCACTCCTTTTCTCTCCATTCCCATCTCTCTTGTATCACACATACTCACTCCTCCTTCTCCACCCACCCCACACCAATCTAGGGCTTCTCACCAACGGCAGGCAGGTACTCTCTCTGCCATTACTACATACCCAGTCATAATGAACTATTGGCAAATTTCAGGCCCTCTCAGCCCTCAATACCTTGCTCATATTATTACTTTAACCAGGGCATCCATTCCCATCCTTGTTCCTTGTTCCTGTATATTTCAAACATCTTGTCCTCCAGTAAGTTTTCCCAGACTCTCTCATCTCTTTATCCCACCAGTCGAAGTTAGGTCTCCTCCCTCTGTGGTCTTCCTCAGTACCCTGCACATATCTGTCATTACATTTCTCACACTGGATGTAAATGTCTGTCCACCTCAGCTCTAGACTGTGAGCATCTTGTAGGCAAAGTCTATGATATTTTGTACCCCTTGAGCCCAGGCAGCCAATAAATAAATAAGCAACTTAGAAAATACTGGAATAATTTGCAATTTACCTTTTTATTCTATCCTAAAACCAAATTTTGCCTCTAGATAGTATATATGTTTATATTCATTATATTTAAATAAAAAGTATAATTAAATACATTTATAACATTTTTAGTGAAGGGTAAGACCACTAAATAAACTTTTAATTTTCCTTACACATCACAGTGTATTAAAATATTAGTTTTTTTCTTCTCCTCATGAAAACACAAAGGCAATGGATTTAAAAATAAATAATCTGTCCATTTATATTATCTGGGTTACTGCTGTGATAACACAAACAGCTAATAAAATGTTCTTTAATCATGTCCTTTAAAAAAAGAAAAATTACTATTGACAGCCTTTAAAAGCTATATTGGGAAAAATTAATTCTGACAAAGAAAAAATAACTAAAATTCATTGGATTCAATGTATGAGAAAAAGAGAGTACATTCTTTTGAAAACAACATTGAGGGAAATAGGATGTAATATACATTAATAAGCTAAGCATCATATTAAGCAAAGCACCTCAGGCTAGGAATCCTAACTTTGGCTCTGACATTCATTTCTAATGTGCACAGAATTATTTTCACTTCTCTTAAGGCATAAATTCCTTTAATTGTACAATAATCTTGCCAAAATAATTTTATTCAAACTAACTTTTAAAAGCTCTTAGACTTTTAGCTTCATGGTAGCTGAGCTTGCAGAGGAGCAATTTGGTAATTGAATGTTTACATCTTTTTCTAAACTTCTCAAGTAATATGCGGATGCCAAGAAGAACTTTTGAAATATTTTTGTCTTAGATAAGATGGCTGAGTGTATTCAATTTAGAAAGGTTACCAACTGCCATGAAACAATAAAAACAAAAGAAATGCCACTATTTGGGGTCCTAGGGAAACAAAATGGTGATGGAAGAGGCTCCATTCTCCCATCTACTATTCTTCTTTGACACTGAGAAGAAAGAACCATTTATAATTTCGTCAGGTTTGAAAGGATGAATGATTCACATATTACTAAAAAAGGAACTACAATCCTTTGGGGGAAAAAAAAGGAGATTAAGTTTTAGAAAGCTGTATCTTAACTGTGCCTGGATTTTATAATTGTATAAGACATTTCACTTCGCTCAGCTTTTTTTTAAACTTATATATAACCACAGATGAGCTTAAAATATGTCAACTAAGGTTTTCCCACCTCTTGTATCTTACTGAAGAAACAAAATTTACATTGGAATTGGGAGGTGACATAGAGCCTATGAGGGGGAAAATAAAAAACCCTACCAGTAGTTAAAGACTAGAAAATCATTTTGTTCCCTTATCATTTGAGTCCCTGTATAAGTCACTTAAGATATTTTCCCATTTGCAACTACCTGTAGTACTACTACTATTACAGAAAAGTGTAATACTATTATCCTAACTTCGGTATAGTATACTTCTACCATTTAGGGCACTCAATAAATACTAACGGACCCAAGGTGGTCCAAAGTGAAGCTAATCAGGCTATCTGAACATAAATTTGACTTCATTTGCAATCTTAGCACTGAAAAAGATAGGTCACTAGTTTTAGTTTGTATTCCTCTTGTTGTCTCATCTTTAAATCCATCAGATCTCTTTCATCTCTGTGTATCTATGAATATGATTTTATATCATTGCTGTGTCTGAGGAAACTGTACCTCTACAGTCATTTACCAAAGTTGCTTCATGTATTCCTTAGATTCAATATAGCATAGAAACAATCTAGAGTACTCTCCATATGGATGCCATACAAATATACAATTTAATATGGCATTATAATGCAAACTAAAAATTATTTTACGTTAGCTTTAGGAAGTATTTTTAGATGAGAGAAACAAGAAACACTAGCAATTAATTACTTCATAATCCATCAGCAAAATCTTCCCACTAGATAATCAGAAATGGGCACTTTATCAATTGTATTATCCCATTACAGATCAGGAAATAACATTAAATCAATATTTTCATAAGGACTGTTACACACAAGACCTTCTGAAACTTGAAAAACATGACAAAGTGTTTCAACTGTGATCACATACCATATATAACTGCTTTAGAGAAAACATGAATCACAAACCGTACTTATGCTCAAAGTAATGCATTCACTCACAGTGATTCAAATACACATTCACCCTGTAAAGGAATCTGTCTACTCTCTTGCCAGAAAGTATGTATACAAAATCACCAGGTCTAAAGCCTGGGAAAGTAAGTGGGAAGCCAACACTAAAAACTGTTCAGGTATTCTTAGAAAAGCACACAGATATAATGTTAAACACTGCCTAGAACAATTACCTTTTAAGGAGGCAGAAAATACATATACACCAAAAAATAAATAATAAACCATATAAATATACATGCCACTCTGCCACATAACAGTCAAGTGGTGACTGAAACAGCGGGACTATTTGTCATCACTAGGGAAATATTTTATAACTAAGTTGTAGTTAACTATGTAAATGACAGACTTTGGTCCAGTTTTACAAACAACAGATTATAAAATTTGTCTCCTACAATAAAAGAGACAGTTATCAGGCCTTATGTGCTATGCTCTTTGTAAATAATAAGAAATTGTAGCTCCAGGAAACTGCCAAGTCCTCTGGCTCTACAGCTACGTATGCCACCCAACTCTCCTACTAATAAAAATGTTATTTAAGGTTTTTTGAGGAATACGAAGCATTTTTTAAAGCACTATATTCAAGCAGCTAAGAAGCAGAGTCTAAAATGGTGATTTACAACTGCTGTGCTGAGGTTGGTTGTACACTATGTGGCAAGTAATTCGTTTCTAACAATAGAGTACTAAAGTTGGCAGGGTATTTTTAAATATAAAACTAATATTCCTGATAATATTATCAGTCTCACCAGTGATATTCCAACATTTTTTCTTGAGTGAGAGTCAAAAGACAAAGTTAGCGCTAAGAGGTCCTGGGAACAATACATGGGCCAAAGCCCATTATTATTATAAAAGAAAGAATAATGGCTACTTTTGGGGGGAAGAAAGATTATGATTGGGATGGGGCACATTGAAAAGTTTGTGAGGTACCTAGAAAAGTTCTATTTCTTGACTTAGTTATAATCACAAGAGTTCTAGATGTTTGCCTTATAACTCATTAATCTATACATTTGTATTGTGTGGTTTTCCGTAACTAGTTTCATTTATAATAAAATATTTTTAAAAACCAATAAAGCAAGAGAAACTCTAATAGCTGTGAAGCTAACTGAGACCCTGGTACAGCTCACTTAATCTTTTATTATCTTTTGGAAAAAGTGGGGGTACAAATAAAAATACACTTTTAACCTCAGCTTTTTGTATGTAAAGTTAGGATAAAACAAACACCCTGTATACCACTAGAGATTTTGTTGCTTTTAATGAATTTAAGCAACATTTAATGAACGTCTACTTGTAAAAATATTTTGAAATACTTTGAAATTCTGTAACATTCTCTGCAAATGCAGAGTATTCTTAAAACCACACAGAATAAACAACAGCCTCACTTCCTTGCTTAAAGCCCTTCAATGACACCACCCATTTAGCAGTAATTTTCACAGTGTTCTTTATGGAAACCTAAGACTCCGTAGACATGCTTCAGGGGCAGGGCATCATGCACAGATATGCAGATTGTGCTTTGCACAAGGGTGCCTGGCACAAGTGGATCTAAAATCTGGCCTTTGCTGTTCACCAAGCCTTGAACCTTAGTGAAGAGACATTTTTCTTTGTATGTCGAGAGGGAGCTCCTTTTCCTAAATTGTTCAAAGACTCTCTAAGTGCTAGCTGGAGTTCTATTCAAAATTTCCCCATAACAGTACCTTATTTTTGTCAAACAATAAAAACAAACTATCTGAAAGTCTTCTTCAAAGTTAAGACAAATCACAGACAAACACATTTTATATTTTTAATTCCCTGATTTACAAACATACTTGAGCATTCGAGTTCCTCTTCTGTGAGTTGCCTGTTCATATTCTTTGCCCACGTTTCCCACTGGGATTTTTTTTCTGAAGTCACAGAAGCAAATTCTAAATTAATCTGTCAGTTATGCACATGCTATAAATCTTCTCCCAGTCTGTGAAAACTTACACATTGCAAGTGCAAGTATAAACTAGTAATACCCCTTTTGGTAACAATTTAGCAATAACCAGTAAAGATGAGGGGATAGGCCAGGCCCAGGGGCTCACACCTGTAATCCCAGCATTTTGGGAGGCCAAGGCGGGTGGATAACTTGAGGTCAGGAGTTTGAGAGCAGCCTAGCCAACATGGTAAAACCCTGTCTCTACTAAAACACAAAAAATCAGTTGGGTGTGGTAGTGCATGCCTGTAATCCTAGCTACTCAGGAGGCTGAAGCAGGAGAATCACTTGAACCTGGGAGGCGGAGATTGCAGTGTGCCGAGATCGCACCACTGCACTCTGTACTCCAGCCTGAGCAACAGAGCCAGAATCCATCTCAAAAAAAAAAGAAAAGAAAAGAAAAGAAAAGAAAGAAGTATAAATGTCCCAGCTATTCTTAGGGAAACTTTCATACATGAGTACAAGGAGGTACTCATAAGGCTATTCATTAGAATACCATTAGTAATAAGCAAAAAAGTAAAAACAATGATGGCCTTCATAGTCTAAATAAACTTTCCCATCTAATTTTCCATCCTTTCCCTCTTTTTTCTGAAATTTTATTCATTCATTTATTCATTTGCTGTCTTAAGGAATATTACTATACACCTACTGTGACTAGACACCATGCTAGGTAGGCAGTCATGCTTAATTACTTACAGTTGTCCTACTAAACCATGATCTCTTACCGGCTAAAGAGACTTTTCCTGTCCTTCCTCTGAGTTTTGACATAACTTTGTACATAACCCTGTTAAAGTACTTATCAGTACTCCATTATCCTTGTTATTCAATTATCTAGCTACAAAATAAGTGAAGGCAGTCCCAAATCACACATTCAATTAAATATCTGAACAAAGGGCAATTCTGGTTTTTTAGATTCCATCCAACAATTACCAAAAAAAAAAAAACACATGTATTTTCTAAGCTAATATTCAGTGCTAGGATACTACTTTCATGAGGATGTCATGAAAGTATTTGTTCATCATGGTATCCCCAGCACCTAGATCATTGCCTGACACGTAAGAGTCACTCAATAAATACTTGTTAAGACCAAAAAGCCCAAGCAATATTATCTGACAAATAATATTTAAAAGTGAAAACAGAATCATTAATTTATGTAGATGTTTTATCACTGAATAAGTAAAAGCTGTTTTCCTTCTTAAATAAAAAGTATTTTTTCTTTCATGATGAGTTACCCTCACATCCTCCCACCAAATACTTTTAGGACATGTCCCAGTGAATTTCTCTGCTATACGAGGTTATCAGAGACTCAACATCAATCATTTTCTTCTCTGTGTTACTAACACAGAAAAATTCCCACATTAACTATGAAAGGCTGGAATTGCAACATTACTGTTAGACATATAACATTTTATATCATAAAATACACTAAAAGTAAAAATAGATAAAAGTATGCCTACTACCTAAAAGATTGCCCTGTTAAAGACTTGAGTAATGAAATCACACATACACACATTTCCATTTGTTAAAATGTTATTTGCATAGTTTGAGTTGAGAAAATGTTATGCACTAAAAGACATATAAATCTAGTATGTATCAGGCCTCATTTGTGCTATTTTCTATATTAGTATTCTACTGTATAGTATAGTTAAGAATATTTATATAAAAACAAGACATAAAGATTTAAGCTCTCTCAGTTATTAAATGCAAGAGCATCAAAATGGCTTACCAAATTATCACTCCAACTAATTCTACTTGAAGAAGAAAACAAGCTTTAGCCATTCAAGCTAGAAAAGCATTAATTACCACTTGGAAAATACTAGAAATTAACAATAGAAACAAATTTGTACTTCTAGACTTATGAAATGATTTTGATTAAAATAGGCTATTGCTTTCATTAATTTTATTTTTTAGGAATAAATGCAGGTTAATTTCAAATAGTAGCTCCTTGTCCAAACAAATAATATAACATTAATACTAGCTAGGACAATATTTGTTACAGTAATTAAAAGACAGAAATAATGAGTTCTCAGGAAAGAATTAAGACTCTTGGATATAGGATGGCTTGAAAAACATGCTAGTAAAAACTGGAAAGTACTAGTGATTAAATCTGATGTCAACGCTAACAACTATTTGTAATTCTCAAACACAGAAAAAACCCCACAGTAAGGAGCTTCTCAAAGAAGCATATGAATAGACTGATATATTAAAAAACAATTCTCATTATGAATCATAAATCCAAAAAATACTTCATAGAAATTGCAAATTTAGTTTAATATGGCTTTATGAAATATGCACAATGAAAATAACCAGTTATAGTAGCTTTAATTTAGAAGGGATCTTGCATGTACTGGTAATCTAAATCCCTCAACGACAAAAAAAAGACAAGGAAACTGAAACCCAGAGAAATTAGGTGTGTTGCTAAGCATCAATCAAAATGTTAAGTGTCAGTCCCAAGACTAGAACCCAGGTCTTAAGACTTTATAGTCTAGGGTTCTTTCTATTAGACTGCTATATATTCAGTTATAGTCAGCTAGAAAAAAATGTAAGTATTCATCGACGGTATTCATGCTGGAATTTAAAAGGCTTTGCTCTTTTCCCTACTTATATGCCACCCAAATAGAGCTGTGTTTTCATTTGTTCATTCTTCCCATACCCCAGTCTCAGAGGTTTACAGCTCCCCTTTACATGCCCAATATTACTCTCTTCCGTTATCCTCTTGAATCCATCCTTCCTCATCTCTCAAGAATCTTGCTCCATCAATAATTGCCATCTCTTTTCTATTTTCAGACTTTCTGTAGGACAGCTCACGTGGCAGCTGGCTTCCTTTATAGCAAGCAAGAGAGAGTGCCCAAGATAGAAGCCCCAGTCTTTTGTAACCTAATCTTAGAAGTGACATCCCATCATTTTTGCCAAATTTTATTCATTAGAAGCAAGTCACTGAGTCCAGATCTCACTCAATGGAAGAGAGTTATACAAGGGAGTGAATACCAGAATTATAAGAAGCCATCTTAGAAGCTGCCTGCCACAGCTTCTAAAGAAGAAATGCGTAAGGGAGGTTTGCTAACCAGATACCAAGACTTCTTACGAAGCAAGCGATTAAGCGATGTGGTATTGGCAAAAAGACAGATAAACTGACTAATGGAATATAATAGAGAACCCAGAAACAAATTAATATGTGTTTGGAACTTTGGAAAATGGCAGAAGTGATATGTCAGATAGTGAGGAAAGGAGGGCCTATTCAGTAAATAGGGGTAGAAAAAGTGGTTATCCACATGGCAATGGTATCCCTAACCTCCTCTCACATCATTAAAAACAACAAGAACAACAGAACTCTTAGTGAAAATATAGATGAATATTTTTTAGACCATTAGATAGAAAATATTTCTTAAACTAGACAGAAAGACGTTGATTATAAAAGATGGATAAATATGATTATATTCAAATTAAGAACGTTATTCATTGAATGACATCTTAAGATAGTGAAAGACAGATTTAAAAACTGGAAAACACAATCAAAAAACTATTAGTGTCAAGAATATATAAAGAATTCATACAAGTCAATGAGAAAACGAAAAACAACCCAACAGGCAAAAGATATGAACAGATATTTCTTATACATAATACATATATAAAGAAATATTCAGTATTATGAGTGATAAAAGAAATGTAAATTAAGACCACAGTGAGAATAATCCATTCCGTTGGCAAAAATTTAAAAGTCTGACAATACTAAATGTGAGAGACAATACACCTCCAAAGGATCTTATTTACATTGCAGGTAAAAAGTAAATTGAGGCAACCACTTTGAAAATAGTTTGAAATTATCTCCTAAAGTTAAACATTAGCAACACTCCATCATTGAGGGAGTGGATGTGAAAATGGGGGTATAACCACACAATGGAATATTATGTGGCAGCCCAAAAAATGCACAAGAATGAATGAATTTTAGCAAAATATTAAGTGTATAAGGTCAGCCTTAAAAGATAAGGTTTTTAAATTAAAGTTAAAAACATCTAAAATTTAAAACTTCCCAATGAACATGGAATTCGGAATGACAGTTACCTCAGGTCAGTGAAAGCACGTTAAGGAAGGAACTTATAAGATTAGATGTTCGTTATTGTCCAAAATCTAGTTTTGCTCTGGGTGATGGTTACAGAGATACTTATTACATTATGAAAAATAACTAGGTAAATAAATAAACACCAAGCATGAACTAATAATGAGAGTATGTCATGAAACAAAGACATGTTTAATCCAATGCTATGTACCTAAGTTTTTTAAAAAAAGGTCCCACAAGCTACATGAAGCTTTGATTTCAACTTGCATGTTAATCATGCTCTTCACCAACTCCTATATCAAGTATGATTTGTATGATATGGTACATCTTATAATATCTGTTATTTCAAATGTAATGGTCTTACTTCCTTACCAAGAATATAAATATTTCTACCATACATACTGTCTCTGAAAAGTACTGACCATAGAGTAAATGCTAAATACTTGTTAAATGCTTGATATACTTTGTATATTTGTTCCTGCCCAAATCCCATATTGAACTGTAATCCCCAGTGTTGGAGGTGGGGCCTGGTGGGAGATGTTTGGGTTATAGGGGTAAATCCCTCATGGCTAGGTGCTGTCTTCAGGACAATGAGTTCTCGTGAGATCTGGTCATTTAAAAGTGTGTGGAACCTCCCCCTCAACACTCTCTCTCTCTCACTCCTGCTTTTGCCATATGATGTGCTTGCTCTTGCTTCATGAACTTCTTCCATGATTATAAGCTTCCTGAGGCCTCCCTAGAAGCCGAGTAGATGCCAGCACCATGCTTACTGTAAAGCCTGCAGAACTATGAGCCACTTAAACCTCTTTTTTTTTAAAGAAATTACTCAGTCTCAGGTATTTCTTTATAGCAATGCAAGAATGGCTGCATATAACACTCATATTTAACTTATTCCTCAAATAGCCAAGAGTAAAGCTATGAAACCTGCATCCTAAATTTCTTTAAAAATATTATATCACCACATTTAATGTTTCCTACTGCTTTACTTGGGAAAGGAACTTAGACCAAAATCACCTTCTCACCTGTTATGGCTGAGGGAAGCAGTGATGGGGGTCGGCACCACAATCTGTAACCCCTCCCCTTCTATCTCAGTACCAACAAGGCAGATGAGCTGGAGTTCTGGTAATCCTACACAGTTTACTTCATGCCAGCTTTTGCCTGAAAGAACATCATTGAATGGACAATAATGTTTATTAAATACAAAAGATAAAAACTCCAAACTTCTACCTAATACTCAGCTGAGCAAATATCACTCATAACACTACCTCCTATCTTTGCTTTTCTAATAGCTTCTGTTACTCAATAATTCCCAATGTAAATAAATAAATTGCAAAATTAATAGCAAATGCATAAAAGATTGCTTATTATAATGTTAAGAATGCTATAACCCAATCCAACCCCCTAAATCCCTACCACAGTCCCAATAACAAAACAATATAAACAAACAACTTACTTTCCATGAGGTCCAGGTAAACCAAGAATGCTATATAAACTTGAGTGGCATCTCCTATATCTAATTCCATCATTTCTAAATACTGAAAATAAAATATAATTGTCAAATTAAGAAGGAAAAATTATTTAATATTTTCTTTCAATCAACAAGTAGTCATTAAGTATATATAATCTATAAAATTCTTCTAGGTATAGTGGAAGTTAAAATGCAATATAAGGTCTTAGAGATCACTGTCTCTAAAGAACTTGTGACTGTTAAATACATGCACACTTAAAATTGTTAGGCAAATAACAATATATGACTGTAAGTGATTAAAAACCAGGTAAACGGAATAAAAAACATGACACAGCAGGTCAGAAGAGCTCTATTCAGAGGGATTGGTGAAAGATTTATAGCAGAAGTGGGATGGGATACAAGTTGAGCACTGAAGAACATTATGATTTAAGTAAATGGAGAAGTAGAGTAATAGGGCAGGTAATCACACAAAGGTGGGATTAAGCCACATACATTCAAGGGCCTGTAAAGAAACCTATCTGCCAGCAATAGGGAAACCTTTTTAATAAAATTTGTGTCGGGACATGTTGGTGGGTACTGTGTATTTCCCTAGCCTCTTATTTGCATATGGAGAGAATCTGCTAAGAGTATCAGTCCTAACCTCTCTACCCACTCTTTCTCACTTTAAGAGTAGGGAATTATTTCATCATTAGATTTTTTAAAAGGGATTGACAAGGAACTAGAGAAAGCTGCTTCTTTCAGACTACTGGTCAGCATAAGGGGAACACTTTCCAGGGGCCTACACCTGCAGGAGAATTCTGAGGCTGCCCAGCTATGCCAGTGACTAGGTGGATATGCAGGGCTAATGCTGAGTTGAATTATTAGCAGACCTGCATGGGGACAGGCCTAAAGTCACATTCTCCCATCAGCTTCCGTGTAACTGGAGGATACAGTTACAGGAGGATAAGGGTTATTAGTTGTCTACTTCAAACATGTTTTGAAAATAACACCCAAAACAATTTTGAGCCAGGTTACAAGGCCTTGGTGGTCAAGCTATACGTGTGATTTTATCAGTATGGAAACACTGAGGATTTCTAAGCAGGAGAATAATAAAATAAAAGTGTGTTAGAGGATAATAAGTCTGATACCATTTTACTGGATGAACCTACATAATTTTCAAATTAACAGAAAGGTGAAATTGGAAAAACAAACAGCCCCTATCGCTTTATTACTTCTTTTCTTTTTCTTCTAAAAATTAATCTGATCCTTCAAGAAGAGAAATCAAAAGGGGAGATTTGATGGTCAGGGTGCATACAGCCATTAACTTGAAAAAGAAAACAATCTACAAGTATATAAACCGAATAACAACACCAAATCTAGATAAGGTTTTAAAAAGTTGTTACTGGTGTTTCATTTATTAAGTACTTATATAGTGCTCTCTGTATGTTGAATGTCTTACAAATATTAATTAATTTAATCCTGTAACAACCCTATAAGTAAGTATGGACTATTAATATCCCCATTTTTCAGGTGAGGAAACTAAGGCATAATGAGATCAAGCAATTTGTGTCAAATTACAAGGTTGATACGTGACAGAATCAGGATTTAAACTGAGTCTGATTTTGAGTTCACGCGCCTAACCAATATGCTGCCTCTGCATGTTATTGTTTCCCTAAAAGGGCACTAAATAATATTTCCATGCTATTGTTTCTTTTTCTCACCTTTTGGGAGGATGAAGGGGACAGAGTAGGAAGATAAAATTAAGCAAGAGAAGCTGAAAAAGGTTAACTCTTCAAACTTATACCTTTAAATTTTTTCTTGGCTGCTTTTAGATGATCACGAATTATTGCTCTCTAGCAGAAGAGCGCAATTCTGTTAAAGTACCGTACAGACCAGTTTTTGAGATTCTTACAAAACCCACATCTCCATTCACTGCCTGTTCACTGCTTGGAACCTTACTGGTACAAGGCAGTAATGTCTCAAGCAGAAGCAAGCAAGGGACTATCTTTATCTCGCTTGCTGCTAATGTAGAAAAAGACACGCAAAATGTGAGTAGCTCTGCATTGAGCAAGAACCTATTCAAACTTTCGAAGAAATCTGAAATACTAAGAATCTGCACCTTTGCAAAATAAAGATGCACTCTGGGCCCAAGGCTAAGTGTAAACGTGACTGTGCCTAAATCTTTATCATTATGGACCCGCAGACCTTACCCATTGCCCACAAATTGTCTTGCATGGTTACTGTGAGGATTAAATAAATTTATCCCCCAAAGGGGATCTACCTAGACAGCAAAACCTGTGGAGCGCTTATTAGGGATCTCCGGCTTGAGAGGGGCGGAGTTACTGTCTGGCTCTCAGTTCCAGAATGGCTTTGGCTGGGGGGTTGGGAAAGTGTCGGGGGATAGTGCAACTTGTTTAAACAAACAAAACCGATGCTGCCTGAGGCTGGCAGTTGTGCACACCGGTCCCCCTCGGTAAGGGGGACGCGCGTCCTCAGCTCTCCCGCTGAGGGAGAAAGAAAGACAGTTGCCTGGGAGTTCTCCCCGGGTTAGGGGCCTGGACGGCGCCCTGCTCCTCTCGCGCCTCCTGACCTTAGGGTGGGTGCCCATCCAGGCGTCCTCGGGGGCCCACGAGGGAGCTCCGCCGCCGTCGCCAAAGCCGCGAACGCCGCCCGGACCCAGGCCGCTGCAGCCGGGGATCGGCTCGGAATCGCCGCGCTCCTCCATGCCGGCCGGTGCGGCGCTCCCGTGGTGCACCACTACCCGCGCCCGGCCAGAAGCAGCGGCGCGCGCGCCTGTGGGTTCCGCTTCCCCGAGGCTCGCAGCGGCCGCGCGAGAGGGCTCAGAAACTGGGAGGAAAGTTGCATCAGCCCCTCCTTCTGACCAAGGTAGCTAGAACTTTCGCGAACGCTCTCTAGTTTCGCACTGCGTTTATTCAAATCTGAACAAATTCTAGCGTGAAAAATATTAAAGAGTAGCCTGCGCCCAGAAGCTCTTAATCCTCTTTAAGTCAGTGCTGCCGATGACTCTCTGAGAAAGTTGGGGGATACATACGTCCTCTTTGCCTTCAGTAGTGGGGTCCTGGTTTCTGATTGCTGGGAACGGGAAAAGCCTAACTCAGTGCCCTGACATAGAACTTTAAAGTAGAACCATAGTTTCAGGGTGGACCCACGTTTCAGGATTAGAGGAAACACGAGTTGCTGAATGAGTGTTCAGAAAGGTAGGATACAAACTAGCATAAGCATGTGATCTGGAAGCCAAGGATGAGGAGTTTCAGACAGGCAGAGTAGCACATTTTAAGTGTTTTTAAATTTACTGTGAGTGAAATGGGAAGCTATTGGAGGCTCCTGTCATATTTTCATAGGATCACTCAGACTGATATGTTAAGGATAGACTGGAGGGAGCAAGGACACAAACAGGGACTGGTTAGGAGGCTATCACATTGAACAGGACAAGGGTTACTCAAAATCCAAAGTCCCAGGCAGGACATAACTTCTGTTTTCAACCATGATAGACTAAAACCCTACTGGACCATCCCCCAGCAGAAAACAACTTGGACACAATGCAAAAAGCTGAATATACTAGAATGTGAACAGTGGACTGGTAGGAAGGGCAAGCTTGCTTGAAGATGAGGAACTCCACTTCAACACAATACAAAAAGCTGAATATACTGGAATGTGAACAGTAGACTGGTAGGAAGGGCAAGCTTACTTGAAGATCAGGAACTCCACAGGAAAATTCCTTTCTCTTTGGCATTTAGCTTGTGGCAAAGTGCAGTCCAGAAGTTAGGCTCAGCAGTACCAAGTGTGCATGTATAAAACTTGTCAGTTATTCTTACCTGGGGAAGCAGAAAAGTGAAGACAGAAAATTTTGAATTCTGAAGAGATTAAGAAATCCCAAGGAAGGAGTCAGAGAGTGGATCCCCAAACTGTCAACCCACATCTCTGAGAGCTCCTGAACCACCCAAAACAGAATCACAGCAGCTCAGTTAAAAACAAAAGATCTGAGCTGAGACCAGAGCTATCTCCAAAAGGGAGAGAGTTTTCAGTTACAATCTAGCCAGGAAAATTACCTACTAATACAAAGGAAATAACACCCATCAGAGAAGAATAATAGAATCCAGACTCTCTCCTTAACACTCATGAAGTCCATAATACTATCCAAAACTGTCTGACGTATGAAATTCAAGGAAATGGATTGCATACTCTAGAGATCGACCCTGAGACGAATCAGATGTTGAAACTGACAAATAAGGATTTTAACGTGGCTATTATAACTATCCTCAATGAAGTAAAACATGTTTTCAATGAATGAAAATCTCAGGAGACAAATAGAAAATCTCAGCAAAGAAAAAGAAAAAAAGATTTTTAAAACGAAACAAATTCTGAAAATTGAAAATTATAATTTTAGAAATAAAAAATTCACTGAGTGAATTTAACAGCCAAAAAGAAATTACGGAAGAAAAAGTAGGGAACTGGAAGATAGAGCAATAGAAATTATTAAAAGTAAACAACAAAGGGAAAAATTATCTTTAAAAAGTGAGTAGACACACAGAGATTTGCTGCACGTCAGACAATCCAACATGCATGTAAATAACAGAAGTAGAAGAAAAAAAGGACAAAAAATTTTTGAAGAAAGATTTCCCCAAATTTGATGAAAAACATTTACCAATACAAAATGCTAAATATACAGCAACTAAAATAAACACAAAGAAGTCTACATTATAATAAAACGATTGAAAGTCAAAAAGATAAAGAGAAAAGCTTGAATGCATCAAAAGAAATAACACAGCATATACAGGGAAAAGAAGGGCATCTATTATTGAATGAAATATAAAGCCACACATGAAGATTCATATGTTGCCCTCAAATATATTACATTTGAATGAGCGTTTGCCACCACAAAGCAGCTACTAAGCCCAAAAGAAGAAAATGGCACTGAAATTAGTAGGGTCATTGAAGCACGAAACAATGACACTAATTCAAGTGATTGGAAGTGAATAAATCTCTCCGACTCCTAAAGATCCAAATCAATTCATATGATGGCGTTTTTTAAAACCTTAAGAGTATTTTGTTGCTAAACTGAGTAGAGGGAAAATTTTGTAAATCAGTAAGGATATCCAATGTGATTAGGGACTGTATGAACCAGCCTCAAACATCTTCAGGGGAAGAATTTCAGCTTATGTTCAAGAAAAAATAATTGGGGGTATGGAAAACTAGAAGGATGAAGAAACCACAAATCAAAAAAGCAACAGATAAATGCCATCCTTTGGCAAATAGATTAAATACTGTTGCTTAGAAAAAGCATGGTACGTTCAAGCATGAATATTACGTGCTTTTCAAAAGAGTTGAAGAATGAAAAGGGAGTGTCTCTTAGCTTCCCTGTTAGTGCAAACTTTTAAATAGGTCTTGGTGATTGGGAATGGCTAAGAATGAGCACAAAGGATTTGGGAACACTTAGACAAACTAGTATTTAAAGTACAGAATCAAAATGGCTATTGTGTCAATCTAGAGTGAAATCCACTAGAGAACAGAGGAGAGTTTCAGTGTCTGGTAGCCTGGAGGATTTCTCCTTTTGTAAATGCTTCAATAGTTCACTCTATTAGAGAAGCAAAGTGGGGGGGGGGGGGAAGCTAGATAAGAAGCTAGATAAGAAACAACGAATGAAATCCCCTCGAGTATATTGGATTTAATCAAATTCATTGTAATCTGGCACTTGCTGAACTCATTTCCCAATGATATCCTGATTCAGATCATTTTATTCCTACAAAAATCTGTAATGTCTAGCCAGAGACATATTAATTCAGTAAGAGTCTCAAGAGGAAATGCGAACACTAAATTGTGATGTGAATCTCTAGTGTGGAAAGAAAATTTTAAAAAAGAAGAAGAAAAGCTTTTACACAGTGTTGTGTGAGACCGTGATTCCAAGCTGAAAAATGTAACCTAGCATTCTGGATCAGCTTTTCATTCACTGGTTGTAAGGAGGTTCATATGTATCTTGTTGCTTGTTTTGTACACAAAACACACAATTTCCCATTCTCTGTGTTTCAAGAACAGAGAAAGATTCAAGAGAATGATTCAATATTGTAAAGATGGCAATTTCCTCCAAAGTTATTTACAGATTCTAGCAATTCGAATTAAAATCCCAATAAGGATTTTCTTAATACCTGATAAGCTGAAATGTGGGCATAAAGGGCCGAAAATAACCAAGACTCTTTTTGTGAACAAAAGGAAGGAAACTTTTGAAGTTAAAGTTCTGAAATATAAACATCTTATAAAGATAAGGTTTTAAGCCAAATTTAAATTCTTACAAAGATCTCTAATTACAAGTATGTGATATTGTCACACGGATAGGTAAAACCAATGAAACAAAATAGGGAGCCAGGCAACAGACCCATACAAATGTGGACAGAAGTAACACTGCAGATGCAAGAAGGGAAGGAGAGAAAGGATGATTGACTACATGATGTAGGCAAACACTTTTAAATCTCTAGGAGAAAATATAAAAAGAATATTTTATGACCCCAAGATAGAGAGCGATTTCTTAAACAAGACACAAAAAGCACAAACCATATGCAAAAAAAAATTTGGTAAATTTAACTGTATCTCAGTTAAGAATTTCCAACCCTAAGAAAATGGAGGGAAAATGACATCTGTAACACATCATTGAAAGAAAAGATACCCAGAATATATACAGAACTCCTAAAAATCAATTAGGAAACAAAACAAAACACTCCTTAGGTTAAAAAATGAGAATAAACAGAAGAAAAGAGACAAAAAGTCAGCAAACATAACTTGATGTTCAGCCACAATGATTGAGTGAGAAAATGCAAATTAAGGTAAGAAGATACCATAATACACCTATCAGATTAGCAACAAAAACCAAGAGTTGGCGGAAAAGTAGACCAAAGGAAAGATGCACAAATCTATGATCCAACAATTCTAGTCCCAGGTATATATTCTAGAGCAATATTTTTAAATGAAGTGCCAGGACCTGTTAGTGGTTGTGAAATAAATTGAGTGGGTTGAGTACAGTATTTAAAAAGGAATTATTTAAAACATACATAGATTTCCAATCAACAACTTGAATGAATCTCATAAAAACCTAATGTATAGTCAAAATGTTCGTTATAGAAGAGTATATACGATATTTGATTTGTAAAAAATTCAAATATAGCAGCTTTATTCATAATAGCCCAGAAGTGGAAACAACCCAAATGTCCCCCAACTGATAGAATATATAAAGTGGTATGTCCATACAGTGGAATATTATTCAGCATTAAAAAGGAATAAAGTACTCATGCTACATCAATAGACCTTGAAAACATAGTAAGTGAAAGAAGCCAATCACAAGGGATCACATGTTGTAGAATTCCGTTTATGTGTAATGTCTAAAATAGGCAAATCTATAGAGACAGAAATTAGATTAGTGAGAGAGTAGGGTGAGCTGGGTGACATGAGGATTGATCACTAATGAGTATTGGTTGCTTTTTGTGGTGATAAAAATGTACTAAAATTGATTGTGATCCTGTTGCATAACTATGAATATACTAAAAACCTTTGCAATGTATACTTTAAATAGGTGAATTGTATGGTATTTGAAGAAAAATTCAAATGCAGCAAAACTAACACAAATTTAAGAGATGTACCAGAGTTCTCCAGAGAACAGAAACAAAAAGAGAGAAAGATATTAATTTTAAGGAATTGGCTCATGTGATTGTGCAGGTTTGAAAACCTGAAATCTGTGGAAGGCAGGCTGGCAGGTCGGAGACCCAGGAAAAATCTTATGTTGCAGTCTTGAGTCCAAGGACAATCTGGAGTCAGAATTCCTTTCTTCATGGAGAGTCCCATTCTTTTAAGGCCTTCAACAGATTGGATGGCAACCCACATTATGAAGCGTAATCTGCTTTACTCCAAGTCTACTGATTTAAATGTTAATCACATTTGAAAAATATCTCACAGCAATATCTAGACTGGTTTGATCAAGCAACTGGGCACCCTAGCCTAGTGAAGTTGACTCATAAAATTAACCATCACAGGAGGCAAAGTTCTAAACAAAATGAAGAGACTGATTAACACAAAATTCAGTCTAGTGCTATCTCTGGAGAATGGAACAAAGCATTGTGACAAGAAGGGACTCAGGGCTTCAGACTTAATGGTCATGTTCCGTTTCTCAAGGTGGGTGCTGAGTATATGGATATTCATTTTATTAGTAATATTTAAATTAATATATTAGTTTATGGATCATATCTGTTAGTTTATAATATATTTCATGTTTATTAAATATTTTTATTAAAATTTTTCTAATATCTAGTGCAAAGGAATAGTAAGTTAGGCAATTTCTATAAATAAACAGATGCGTATATGCAACCTTAAATAATGCCTGGCTTTGTAAATATGAAAAGACATCAAAAGCAACCCATGGCCCAAAAAATATCCCATCTCTATCTCTAGATATTTAGTCAACATCTGTTATCAACATGGATATTGAGTCTCACTGAAGAGGACTGAGTACAAACCCACATTGAAAATGTGCAAATTAAAAATGCCCTATTAAAATTACCCCAAAATGTTAATGGTTGTGGTGGAGTAGTGAATTATGAGTGTTTTTTTTTCTTTTTTTACCCCATTTTCAACATTTTTTAAAGTTCTGTAGTAAAATAAACTTTAATAAATCATTGAATTTTAGTCTTTAGCCTAGAAGGACTGATCTAACACTCCACATTCATGTTAAGATATCTCTTACGGCATATTTACCTTGCTTTAAATGTCCCTCCCTGCTTTCTTCTATTCCTCTCTCCTTCTCCCTCACTCTGTCCTTTCTTCCTTATTTCCCTTCCTTCCTTCTTTCTTTCCTTCCTTCTTCTCCTCCCCATCTAAAATATCCAGTACAACATTAAACAGACACAATGAGATATGATATTCTTATCTTGTTCCTGATCACAGGAGGAACACTCAGTCTTTCACCATTAAGGATGATGTTAGCTGTAGGCTTTTTGTCAATGCTGTTTATTACATTGAGGAAGTTCCCTTCTATTCCTATATACTGAGAATTTTTATGAGGAATGCATGTTGGATTCGTAAATGCTTTCTTTGCATTTCTTGAGATGATCATATGGTTTTTCAAGTTTGTTAATAAATCGCATGGATTGATTTTTTCTCATTCTTATTGTTGTAAAATACCTATAACATAAAATTTACTATTTTAAGTGGTATTAAATATATTCATAATGTTGTGCAACTATTACCCATATCCATCTCCATGACTCTTTTATCTTTAAAACTGAAACCTATACCCATTAAACAATAACTCCCCATTTCCCCAACCTCATCCCCTTGGTAACTACCATTCTATTTTGTCTCTGTAATTTTGACTAAGTACCTTATAGAAGTTGAATCAATATTTGTCTTTAATGATTAGCTTATTTCACTTAGCATAATGCCCTCAAAGTTAACATGTTGTAGCATGTCAGAATTTCCTCCCTTCTTGAGGCTGAATACTATTCCACTGTATGTATATACCACATTTTTCTTTTCCATTCACTAGTCAGTAGACGCCTGGTTTGCTTCCATATTTTAGCTATTGTGAATAATGCCGCTATGAACATGGGTGCACAAATATCTCTTTGAGACCTTGCTTTCAATTTGTTCAATTTGTTTGGGTATATAGCCAGAAGTAGAACTGTTAGATTATATGGTAATTATATTTTTAATTTCTTGAAGAACTGTCATACTGTTTTCCACAGCAGCTGTACCATTTTACATTCCCACCAACAGTGCACAACGTTCCAATTTCTCTCCACCCTTGCCAATATTTGTTATTTTCTGTTTTTCTAATAGTGATCCTAATGAGTGTGAAGTGATAAATCTTATAGTTTTGAATTGCATTTCCTAATGATTAGTGATGTTGAGAAACTTTTCATGTGCTTATGGCCATTTGTATATCTTCTTTGGAGAAATGTTTATTCAAAGTCCTTTGCCCATTTTAAAGAAATGATTATATATACAATTATATAAAATCATATAACTTTTTAGCTTTCTCTTTTGCTACTTCCCATCCTATCTCCCAGCCATGCTCTGTTCATTGTATCTCTCAAGTGTGTCATGCTGTTTCATTCCTTGCTCCTGCAGTTCCACCTACCTGGAATTTCCATCTGTTTCCCCTTCTGTGTTCCTTTTCTTAGTCCATGCTACTCATTCTTCTATTCTTATATTATGAATCAGATTATCTTTTTTCAACTTTTATTTTAAGTTCAGCAGTACATGCGCAGGTTTGTTACACAGGTAAACTTGTTTCATGGGGGGTTTTGATACAGATTATTTCATCATCCAGGTATTTAACCTAGTACCCATTACTTATTTTTCCTGATCCTCACACTCCTCCCACCTTCCATCCTCCAATAGGCCCCAGTGTGTGTCGTTCCTCTCTATGTATCCATGTGTTCTCATCGTTTAGCTCCCACTTGTAAGTGAGAACATGTGGTATTTGACTCTCTGTTCCTGCATTAGTTTGCTAATGGCCTCCAGCTCCATCCATGTCCCTGTAAAAGACATGATCTCATTCTTTTTTATGGCTGCATAGTATTCTATGATATATATGCACCACATTTCCTTTACCCAGTCTATTATTGATGGGCATTTAAGTTGATTCCATGTCTTCATTATTGTGAGTAGTGCTGCAAGGAACATACACATGCATGTGTCTTTATGATAGAATGATTTATATTCCTTTGGGTATATAACCAGTAATAGGATTGCCTGATTGAATGTTATTTCTGTCTTTAGGACTTGGAGGAATTGCCACACTGTCTACCACAATGGTTCAACTAATTTACACTCCCACCAACAGTGTATAAGCGTTCTTTTTTTCTCTACAACCTTTCCAGCATGTTATTTCTTGACTTTTTAATAGCCATTCTGATGGTGTGAGATGGTATCTCATTGTGGTTATCCTATAATTGTCAGCCTATCACAGCTGCCCCAGAGGCATTTATTTCCTCCTCTTCTTGGCTGTGGTTTTTACTTGAACTTCTCTAATAATCAGTGATGTTGAGCTTTCCTTCATATGATTGTTGTCCACATCTATACCTTCTTTTGAAAAGTGTCTGTTCATGTCCTTTACCCACTTTTTAGTGGAGTTGTTTGTTTTTTTCCTCTTGTAAATTTGCCTAAGTTCCCTTAGACTCTGGATGTTAGACCCTTGTCAAATGCATAGTTGGCAAAAATTTTCTCCCATTCTGTAAGTTGTCTGATTACTCTATTGATAGTTTCTTTTGCTATGCAGTAGCTCAGTTAATTAGATCCCATTTGTCAATTTTTGCTTTTGTTGCAATTGTTTTTCACATCTTCTTCATGAAATCTTTGCCAGTGCTCATGTCCTGAATGGTATTGCCAAGGTTGTCTTCTAGGGTTTTTAGAGCTTTGGGTTTTACATTTACATTTATAAGCCATCTTGAGTTAATTTTTGTGTATGGTGTAAGGAAGGGGTTCAGTTTCAAACTTCTGCATATGGCTAGCTGGTTATACCAGCACCATTTATAGAATAGAGAATCCTTTCCCTATTGCTTGTTCTTGTCAGGTTTGTCAAAGATCAGATAGTTGTGGGTGTGCAATCTTATTTCTGGGTTCTCTGTTCTGTTCCATTGATCTGTGTGTCTGTTTTTGTACTAGTACCATGCTGTTTCGGTTACTCTAGCCCTGTAGGATACTTTGAAGTTGGGTAGCATGATGCTTCCAGCTTTATTCTTTTTGCTTAGGATTGTCTTGCCTATTTAGGCTCTTTTTTGTTCCATATGAATTTTAAAATAGTTTTTTTCTAGTTCTGTGAAGAATCTTGATGGTAGTTTAGGAATAGCATTGGATCTATAAATTGCTTTGGGTATATGGCCATTTAAAAAATATTAATTCTTCCTATCCATGCATGCTACTTATTTTTCAATGCTCAATTCAAAGACATCTCTTTAATGAAACATTTCCTAACTATCTCCACCTCTCTACTTCCTTACTTATGCTCTTTTTCCATCATAAGACATAAAATGACTTATAGTATTTGTGCATTTATATGACACATCTTAGTTATTCATGCATTTCCAGCAACTATATCTTGGCACAGAGTAGGCATTGAGCAAATGTTTGAAGGAATGGGTTAATATAATTTAAGGGATGCATCTATTCTTAAATGAGACATAGAAGTGTAGTTTAAATTTGTATAAACTTGTTTTGAATTGGAAAACATTCTTCTGTAGTAACTATTATATATCTCTTGGATGCAGCCAGAGCATAGACAAAACTTTGACACTGAGATAGTATAATTTCAGCCTTTCCCACCTCAGTCAGTGCTCTTTTTCTCCCTTAATATTCATTCCCTTCTTAGGACCCAGAGTCCTCAGGCCTACGTATCAGAAATCCATAACATTTGCTTTGTCACCAAAGAGTCCTATGCTTCAAATTAGGATCCCATTCAGTTCCCTTTATCAAAGCTTCTTATAGTCCATTTCAGTTTAGGTGCTGAGATTTAAAAATCTGATTGAATTAAAAAGATATCATCAAATGTTCCTCTATCAAGGATTTTCATGTTGAAATTGGCAGAATTGTCAATTCAAGTAAATTTTACATTGTAGGATTTTAGGCTGGATAAGAAAAGTGAGTAAAACAAATCAGATAGTGAAAGAAAGATATTTCAGTACAAAAGAAAGAAGCCTGGATAATTCAGCCAAGATACTCTTTCTGCCAACTATGGCCCAGCAGGACTTCTGAGGGGCTGACCACTTTCTCCCTCTTTTTCCAGGGGAGAAGTATTCAAATATTCAACGCTCAAATGATTGGCATTTAGCAATTTCATAAATGTTTGTTGAATGAAAAAATGAGGCAAGCATTTAAAACTTTTTTACATAAGAAGGAATTGATGATCAAAAAGGTCAAGTTTCCAAGGTCACAAAGAGAATAAGTGACACAAGTGAGATGAAAATTCAGCTCCAAGTGTCAGTTGCTCTTTCAAGCCTATCACAGCTGCCCCAGAGGCATTTATTTCCTCCTCTTCTTGGCTGCTGGAGCCATAGACATCTTGAGAAGCTTTCCTGCAAGAAGTCCTCTGGCCACCTCATAGGCCCTGCCCCCACCAGATTGCACTAAGGGTGACAGTCCAAGAGGTTTTGTTGTCCCAGGAGGAAGTCCCTTGTGCTGGAACAGTATGGCGAGGGGATATGAGAGAAAGTGCTTACTTCTAACTTTATGTAGAATCTGTTGGAACAGTCTACTGGCAGTGGAGACAAAGAGATATGTGTGTACAACCCTGACTTTCCATTCAGCTGATTTTCCATGGAAAGAGCATTATAAGCAATGAATATTTTAAAATATAATTGGCTTTTATTTTTAAATTAGTTTTTTTTTTTTAAATTAACTGTCTTATAACATCACTCCTATGAGGGGGGGAAACATTCAAATTCACATTACTGATTTCTGAAGAACTTATGAAACAAATCTGTTAGTAAGATGGGGACTTAACTTTTCCCAGGCTTCCCCTCCACTGCCCCCCAGCCATAATTACAATGATCTTCTACTGTTGCATACCCTGTTATGACCTTAATATTCTCAGTCACTAAATGAGCACTCTAAATTAAAAGTTTTAAATAGGTGCTTTGTAAGTTATGTGGTTGGGAAACCCTTGACTTCATCTACAGAACAGGTTGTAGTTATTTCAAGAGAACTCCGTGGAGCCGATTTCATTATAATGTCATTAGAGATCATACAGGTTTAGATGCTTCATCATTGAAAAAATAGACTCAGATAAGCTGTTGACTTTAGGTAACTGTATTTGTCTGTCCTCATGCTGTGAATAAAGACATATCTGAGATTGGGTAATTTATAAAGAAAAAGAGGTTTAGTGGACTCACAGTTCCACATGGCTGGGGAGGCTTCACAACCATGGTGGAAGGCAAAGGAGGAGCAAAGACACATCTTACATGGCTGCAGGCAAGGGAGCATGTGCAGGGGAACTGCCCTTTATAAAACCATCAGATCTTGTGAGACTTATTCACTATCACGAGACCAGCATGGGAAAAACCTGCCCCCATGATTCAATTACCTCCCACAACACGTGGGGATTATGGAAGCTATAATTCAATATAAAATTTGGGTGGGGACACAGCCAGACCATATCAGTAACAGAAGGAAAATAAGACAGAAATGTGGTTGCCTAGCTTTAAACTCCCTCTGTTTGCAGTGAAGTGAACAAATGATAACTATCAAACCAAGTTTGGCTAAGGAGTGAGGATTTTAGAATTGAAAGATGAGTGGGACATAGTTCAAGAAAGGGAAACAAGGAAGACAGAACAACATGGAGATTGTCTCCATGAAACCTTTCTAACAGTCCCATCACTACCTCCCCTGTGGAAATGACCACACCTTCCTCTATCCCTTCACTGTTGCTGGTACATCTGTTATGGTACTTCTAACAGATGTTTAACTGTCAGCCTCCCCTATAAGACTGTGAGCCCTTTGAAAGTGGGAACAATTCCTGAAAATGGATGGAGGGGAAGGAAATGTCTGTAGGCCATTAGATATAAAAATATGAAGATTAGAGAAGAGATTAGAGCAGAAGACATAGATTTTGAGGATATAACCCCAGAAGACCATATGGAGTGGGAAGACTAGCACACTGTAGGGAGGCACACAGTGAAGGGGCTTGGCTCAGAGACAAGTAGTATCAGAGGAGATCTAGGATGGGAGATTATGTAACCGAGGTCCAGGAAGGTGAGAACCGAAGAGTTTACTGAATCCGCCAATGCTGAGGCCATCTGTTGGTTTTGCAGAACAGTGGGGAGGGCTGACGCCTTACTGCACTGTGATGGGAAAGATGGGAGATGAAGAAGTGGAGAATACAAGTATAGCTCTCTCTTCCAAGGAGCTTGGTCAAGCAAAGGGATTGCTAGAAGAAGACACAAGATTTTTTAAAGTTTTTTTTCCTTTTTCTTTTCTTTTTCTTTTTCTTTTTCTTTTTCTTTTTTTTTTTTTTTTTTTTTTTTTTTTTTTGCAGATAAGAGAAGATTGACCAAGTATTTAGCTTCAGAGAAAGGAGTTGACAGAGATCAATTGAAGATTCAGTAGAGAGTGGAATAATAGAGAAAAATCACGGGCTCGAAAGGGAGGCCTCTCTTTCTAGGTGGTGATATGCTTCAAAAGACAGTGGGGAAGACGTCTAATAGTTGCTGAGAAGGATTGATAACAACTAATAAAAAGACTATGGGGTAGATCTGAGGGTGAGTTGGGATTGGAGATCATTAATGTTCACTGGCACCAAAACATCCTGTGTACTTATCCATCAAAGGCTACACAATATATCTTCAAAAGTAAATTTCCGGTCAAGCATGGTGGCTGATGCCTGTAATTGCATCACTTTGGGAGGCCAAGGTGGGCAGATCACTTGAGCCCAGGAGTTCCAGACCAGCCTGTACAAAATGGTGAAAACCCGTCTCTACAAAAAAAAAAAAAATATATATATATATATATACACACACACACACACACACACACAAATTAGCTGAGCGTGGTGATGGACACCTGTGGTCCCAGCTACTCGGGAGGCTGAGGTGGGAGGATTGCTTGAGCCCAGGAGGTCGAGGCTGCAGTGAGCTATGATGGTGCCACTGCACTCCAGCCCCAGCAACAGAGTGAGGCCCTGTCTCAAAAAAAAAAAAAAAAAAAAAAAGTGAATCTCCTTTCTTTAGCGGTGAGTGTATGCCAGCAGTTTCATTTTATGTACTAATTGTGTTCTTCCTTCACCCCTTCGTTTCTTTCTTATCTCTTCTCTACTCTCCAACATGCGCGAATTTTCCCTCTTTGTTACTCTGTCCTATTGGTTAATTATGGAAAAAGAAAACCAGCTAAGTGAATCTACTCTTTCACAGCCCTCCTGTGAGGAGGCTTACTGGATTCACAGTAAAGTGAGGCTTCAGGACAGTGTCTACCAAGGGCATTCTTTTATTTTGGGAGGTCTGATCTGGCTCCAAAATTCTCCAAGTCTTAAAACTTTGTGTTACTGGGTGTCTACTCAGTCAAGAATGAATTTCAGAAGCTGAATGTATAAGAAAATACAGACATGCTGCCTTTGTGGTGGTTAAACAAGTGTTTATCATAATCGTGAATAGTTGGGGAGACTTTTCATTTTAGAACTCTACTCAGTCAATAGGTGCATTATGAAAACTGGATACATTGCATCACTGTGAAGGGCTTCAGTCTGCGGTTTGCAAAAGCAGAATAAATTTTCTTGGGGTTGTACCGTTATGTACACACACACACACACACACACACACTCACAAGCCCATTGGCAGACAGGGCCACACCTCACGGCTCTGGGGAAGGCCACAGACCTCAGCTGTACGAGCGGAGCCTGGACTAGAGGAACTTTCCGCAAGACTCAGGGCACAGAGCCCCACGGCCACTACTGCCTGCGGGCCGGAGGCGGAGGGGAGCGCCGGCGGCTGCAGGTACGCTGCGCACCCACATTAGGGCCTGGGCGGTGCAGCGGCGGCGGGAGGGTCCTGGGAACCGCAGCCGCCAGGGCCAGTGTGTGAGCCGGCCGGCCCCGGCAAGCCGCATCCCCCGGCCGCCCCTCGTAGCCTCCTTGCTCCCTGGCAGCCGCCGCCTCCCTCAGGCAGCCCAGCCGGGCGCTCGCGGCAGGACCTCCCGCAGCCCGCCTCGGCCCCGAACATGGCTGCGCGCCCTGCCGCCACCCTCGCCTGGTCGCTACTGCTCCTCTCCTCAGCCCTGCTCCGCGAAGGCTGCCGAGCGCGCTTCGCCGCCGAGCCGGACTCGGAGGACGACGGAGAGGAGCCGGTGGTTTTCCCGGAGTCGCCCCTGCAGAGCCCCACGGTGCTCGTGGCGGTCCTCGCCCGCAACGCGGCGCACACGCTGCCGCACTTCCTCGGCTGCCTGGAGCGGCTGGACTACCCCAAGAGCAGGATGGCCATCTGGTGAGCGCTCACGGGCCCCGGGCCGGCGCGGCGGGAAGCGGGGGCGGCCTGCCCAGACCGGACAGCTCCCGGAGCAGCCGCTGCAGGGCGAGGGAGCCGCGGGGGGCGGGGGGCACGCGGGAAACCTGGCGCACACACCCCCTCGCTGCCCGCGCCGCTGGCAGGCGAATCGGACGGTCGGGCTGAGGAGGGACGCGCGGGTCAGTGTGCGCAGGGGCTGCTGATGGGGAGAACCGACCCGCTGGAGCTCTGGAGGGTAGCCTGCGAATTGGGCGGCTTTGTCCCACAAGGGCAATGGGGGACACCCCTCAAGGAGGCTTTCAGTTCCCTCCCTTTCAAATCTTGAGGATTCCTCTTTCCCCACCTCATACTGCTAGCCCTGACATGAGGGGATACGGTGCCTGTCGCCGTATTCCCCTGTAGACGCGACAGATGGAACGTAACTGCGGTTGGCCAGGGGTTCCATAGTGGCTGGGGCGCCGAAGTGCGCTGCTCTGACTTCCCGGTGCCAGGCTTCTGCTCCAGGCTGGAAATGTGCTTCTAGCTCTCCCAGGGGGACCTGGACCTAGGGGTGGAGATTGGGCGGGGCCCGCGGAGAGTGCCCAACCATGGCACCACCTGGGCCTGGTCTCCTGAGAGCGCTCCGCGCTGTCCCTGCCAGTGCGTCGGGGTTCCATGTCCTGGGGAGCGACGAAGACGCCCTGGGAAAGATAAACAGCCAAGTTTTGTCCCCGGAGGAAAGAAGCTTGGACTTGGTCTCTGTGTCTGCTGCGGGGAGGGCCAGGGGATCAGTGCGGGTGGCTGCCCGCCCCACCTCGTAGAACTTGGTCGTCTCGCACCTTTTATAAACGCGAAGATCAAAGGGCGAGAAGTTAGTTGGTGGCGAGGCGAGCCGCTGAGGAGCTTGTGGAGGACGAGGAGGTGGACGCTGGCCAGGGGAGATGGGCTGTCAGGTACTCAGACAAGAAGACTCTGGCCCCCTGAGGAAGACAGAGCCCAGGTGACTCTGTCTTGTGTTGATAAAGGGAGCTGTTCTCAGTCGAGACAAATCCTTAAAGCAGCGGTTGGGCAAAGAGAGGAAGAGGACTAAAAGCAGCAGCTAGAATTGGCAGCCTCAGAGTACCTGGTGGGAGAGGTGCAAAGGTGCAAAAGCAAACATGTGATATAGTACAGCACTGTGCTGTACACTGCTTTACTATACACCCTGCCATACGTGACTGCCTCGCGGAGAAGGGCATATTACGTGGAAAGAGAGCACTGGGACAGCCAGGCTTTAAAAGAGAAGGAATATTTTTTTTTTAACCACTTCAGTACCAAAATAAATTCACACATATCAGTTACCTTAGTTGTTTTTTTTTTAAAGAGATATTTTAAAATATGGTTTTGATCTTTATGCACGATTTAGTTTTTTAAAACGTTACAGTATTTACCATAAGAAGTTGGTGAGTGGTGAAGCAGGTGTCACGCACATGTTTTGCTACCCGATTTAGAGACATTACCTCTTTTTATCATACAGTAAACTTTTAAGAGGATACTATGATGTTTATTTTGCAAGGAAGAGACAGACTTGCATCAGTTCAGTAAGTCACTTAAAGTCACAGAATTAGTACATGGTGAAACTGGAATTTGAACCCAAGCATATCCCTAAAGGGCACTCTAAAAAGGCAGGGAACATGATATAAACAAAATTTAAATCAACCTGTAATCCACAAATTAGGAGACTTGACTTGTTTATCACTAGTCTGATATGTGATTTGGGGCTGGTTGCTTGGAATCCATAGGCATCAGTTTCCTCATCAATAAAACAAGGAAGTTGGAATAAATGATTTCAAAAATTCTTTATGACTCTTGAATTCCGTAGATTCTGCAATATAATTAGGATCAACCAGCATCAATGTACATCCTAAGTTCCCTGTAAGTTCCAGATAGTATGGACACGGGTGTCTTATTTAGATGAGAGAATTCCAGTTCTGCATAGACCTTTGAAATCTTTTTTCCTTTATGTCAAGCATTGGCAGGTTAAGCGAAAAGTACAAGGCCATGCTTACATCAGTCATTGAAGACTCTTCTTTGAACAATCTTGGTTCTGTCTTTAAAACATTGTATAATTCTTTAGGTAACAATAATACAAATCCCAGTTTCGAAACAGTTCTTTTCAGCTCACAAAGGAGCTGTAAAGAACCTTTGGAAATAACTTTCATGTACTGTTATCTCATTTGATTCTTACTATCATTCTGTGAAGAAATAAAATTATCTCTATTTCCCAGAAGAAGAAATGTGTTTAAAGTAATTGACTTACTCAAAATTACATTTATTTATAAATTCCACACGTCATAATAAGAGCTCATGGTTCTTCTAAGAACTTTACATTCATTTTCTAGTTTAAGCTTCCAAATGACCCTATCAGATATGCACTGTTGTTATACTACTTTACAGGTGAGAAAACTGAGGTACAGAGAGACTGTATAAGCACATTCTTCTAATGCATTTTTTAAATAAGAACCAGCCAGGTCAGGGCTGAAAAAAATGTATTTAGATATGTGTGGTTTTTACAGATAAATATGATTCATTTTATTGGGCAGTGTAAGGTGATCTGAATGGCTTTTAAAGGGTTTGGGGAAGAACCAAATGATTTATAAATCAGATTGGGGCAGTTGTATGGATATGGATGGCTCCTTGATGAGTTGACACTTAGTTTGAACTAAGTTTTGAAGGAAGAGTAAAAATCAACTAAAACCTGGGAAAGAAGGATGGCTCTAGAAAAAGGGATCAGCAAGGCAAAAAACAAACAAACAAAAAAGATGATAGGGCATCAACCAGAGTTTTCTTTCAGGGAGTTGAAGTGGGTGGCAGGTCTAATGACTGCAAGTCTACAGATGGATTGTATTGTACCATAGAATCTCTCTGGAAATGCTGACTTCTGGTCTGGCCCTACGGGAACATTTGGCTGGGAAGTTTATGGGATATAACACTCTGATGGGAGGTGGTACCTCAGTTTAGGATGTTACAACTTTGAGGTGCTTCTGCCAATTGCTTGCCTCTAGTTTCTCATTCCCAAGCTCTATGCAACATTCCAAGGTACCAAACTGATTAGTATCCATTCTGCAAAGTCAGCACATGCTGATGTCAAAAATGGCTGTGAGCTACCCAGAACTTTATACAATAGAACTGCAGTGAATACAGAGCCACATGGAGTTCAGCTTCCTCTGAATCTGATCTCAATAACTCACTCTGTGCAGACTCACTCTTCTCATTCATCCACCCACGGGCTAAAGGAGCATCTGATTTCTGTCCTAGGTGGGTCAGTGAGAGACCTGGCTTATTGATCACATTCAGACTTCCCTGTTATGTGATCATTTTTCTCACTTTAAGTTCTGGACCAGATCTGCACTGCACATACAGGTAAAATGAGTATCATCAAATCGACCTGGAAGATCGTGCTGTTAAAGAATGTCTGCAATTATCTCAGTTAGCATCAAGTTTATTCAGATTAGTCTGAACAAAGGAAAATTTATATTTTATAGATACTTTGTACAAGCAAAAAGGAAAGCTATTTACATTTACCTGTCTGATCTCAAAGTCCACCAAACTAATTGTTTTCCTTCAAATATCACAATCCTGTGATAAGAACCTAAGGAAGATATCTGTCTCATGTGTCCTAAAACCTGCACTAAGTTTTAGGGAATTGGCAATATGCTGAGGTGAAGGGAACTGTGAGGCATTGCGACAAGTGGCAGTGTACTTCAGTGGGTTATCCTTAATTCAGTGGAGCCGTGAGCAAGTGGCCTTAGCAACAGAGGGAAGGCTGACCTCATCTCCCTTAAACCTATGATTAGGGAGAGTGGGGCTAAGTACCATGAGAGTGAAAACTGAAGCATGGCACAGGGAAAAACATTTGCCCCAAATGAAACATTAAGTTTTTCTTTTGGAGAGCCTGCTGTTGCTTGTGGGAAGACAGTTGGGATTCACAGAGCCTGTGCAGGCACAAGGCAGTAACTGCTATGTAATTATAGAAAGATCTGGGCATTTTGTTTGGTAGAGTTTTGAAAAGTAACATACTAAATTGGGAACCACTTTATGGATTTTTAAATAAAGAGATGAGCTTCTGTTGACATAAACATAAACAGTGATGAGCTGGGGGATGATCCTAACATTTTGCATACTACTTTATTTCTGCATTGTTTGGGGATTATCTTGAATTTATCTCCACACTTTAATGTCTAATCAGTAGCATTTTCATAACTGTTTAACTAGAAATGCTAATATACTTTGTGTTTATAAAATGTTCCAAACTATTATCAGTGACATTTTTCAGCACCAGTGGTAAGAATGGTGTCATATTTTATCATTACAATCTTGACATTAAATATTGTATGTTATCCCTACAGATAGAAGTCTTGGTTTATGACTGAAAAAGCAGATGATGCCTTAGTCCCCTTCTCTCTGTTCATCTATTTTCCTCACCTTTTTCTTCCTTTCCTCGTTTTCCCAATCTGGTAGTTTAGCGTGGAGGGCATCAACCAGAGTTGGAGGAAGAAATATACAAGCTTAGGGTCAGATAGACTAGAGCGCAAATCTGTGTGTTTGTGGGCACATCAGTAAACTTCTAAGACATGATTGCCTTGTCTTCAAATAACTGATAGTAACAACTGTCGCAAAGAGTTATTGTTACAAGTAAATGATACAAGGTATGCACAATGTCTTTTACATAAATGCTACTAAGTCAATGATAGTTGGTATTTCTTTTCAATCTTTTCCTTTTTCTCCTATCTCCTTTACCTTTACCTGTCAAAATCAAGATTTTAAAAAATCTTCAAATGGAAATTCGTTTAGTTTCTTCTTTCCAACAACAACAACAACAAAATATTAGTATAGAAAACTAGCATTTACCTGGATGCAGTGGCTCATGCCTGTAATTCTAGCACTTTGGGAGGCCAAGGTGGGCAGATTTCTTAAGCCAAGGAGTTCAAGACCAGCCTGGGCAACATGGTGAAACGCCATCTCTACAAGAAATGCAAAAATTATCCAGGCACGACGGCATGCACCTGTAGTCCCAGCTACTTGGAAGACTGAGGTGGGTGGATTGCTTGAACCCAGGAGGTGGAGGTTGCAGCAAGCCGAGATTGAGCCGCTATACTCCATCCTGGGCAACACAGCAAGACCCTGTCTCAAAAAAAAAGAAAAGAAAAGAAAAAAGGGAAGGGAAGGGAAAAAGAAGAAGGAAGGAAGGAAGGAAAGAAGGTAGGAAGGAAGGAAGAAGGGAAGGAAGGAAGGATACATTCATGGAGGCACTGTTCTAAACATTTTGGTATCAAAACTGATTTACTCCAGAGAACAACCCTAGGTGGGAGATGCCATTACATTCTACTCTATTATTTTACACAGAAGGAAACTGAGGCACAGAGAATATAAATAACTTGCCTGAGGTCACTAGGCTAATGCATGATGGAGCCAGGATGTGACCCAGGCAGCTAATGTTGCAGACCGAGTATAGATGGTCTGCTTAAGATCATGAAAAGACCAATTAGTTCTAGTTTTTGCTTCTGTCAGTTGACCCAACTTGGGAAGATAAGAACGCTAGTGTTTCTTTCAAATAAGAATTGTCGTTTCCACTTGAATGATGCAAGGGTCTCAGTGGTTCTCTTCCGCTGTCTTGATAATTTCATCACTTAGTTCAGGCACTTTTTAGTGAACTCTAATCTGTTTTGGTATATTTCGTAGGGACAAATTACGACTAAAATGTGAGTTATACATAAATAGGTCACTTGCTGTGATCATAGCTACATAACAGTAGAAAGAAATTTCTCAAGTATTATTAGTGGCAAATGATTAAGGCGGCACTGATCATATATGTATTGGCTACATTTTCAGTTTGCAATGGTAAAATAGAGGTTCCATTTTTCAGCCTTTTTAATCAGTAGTCTTAGATTTGGTTGTCCCCTGAATTCAGCTTAATTCCAAATGATTGAAGAAATTATCAATCCTCCCTGCAACCTCCAATTTCAAAACATGATTGGACCTCAGAATAGTTCCTTTTGGTAAAAACTGAAGTGACTAATAAATGTCACCAGTCCTGTTGTTCCAATTATGACAACTTAACTGCAGAATTAGAAAGGATACCTAAATTGCCCTGGTTTTATTACATTGAGTTCCATGACGAGGGATCTAAAGCACAGGGCAGTGAAGAGATTTCCATGGTGATTATGGAATGAGATAACTGATTTCTAGATTTTTAATCCTGTGTAGCTGTTTTAATGCTGATTATTTTATCATGAATATTCTTCTTGGTTTAAAGGAGCATGGGGAGTATTTTAAGCAGAGTTTGGTTTTCCCAGATTTGTGTTAGCTCCTTTATCCAAGTGATTATGCCAGGGAGTTTCTTTGTGACTCCAAATACATAAGCATGTGCTTCTTAGATTCCTTTTGCTTGTCTGTCTTTGGTGGTCATAGGCATGAACAATGAATGCCTTGTAACTGAGAAGGCTGCTGGTCGTCCCTTGGTTCTTTTTCCAACACTTAAACGTGCACATGGGTCATATTGCTGTGTGGCACCGTCTCCAAGTCTGTGGCACAGTATAGTAGAACCATTATAAGGCTTATATAGGACTATAGTAGGACAATAATAAGGCTTGTTTCTGCACATTTCTTGACATAGCATAACAACATACCGTAAAGTCTGAAAGAAAATCATTAGCCTATGGTATGGCCACTACACCTATTCCCCAGTTACCATATCATGAAGAACTTTTACTGTATGTGTTTAAATTATGGCTATTATTCATCAGGAATTACAAAACATATGTATTGTATGTTTTGACATTTTTATTTCAAAAGACTGACTTGTTCATTTAATTGCATTTAATTGATATGTTGTCAGCCTATCAAAAATTGTTAATTTTTTAAAATCTGAAGCCCTTAGGGTCTTTGTGGGTTTTTAATAGTAATTCAGTTATTTTAAGAATTTGCTCTTCTGGCTTTTTAAAATGGAAAAGTAATATACTTGCATAATAAATTTTTTTTAAAAGTATGGTTGGGAATATAACAAAAATTAAATCTCCCGTCTACTCTGTACCACCTGCCAGTAACCAATGTTAACACTTTCTTGTGTATTTTTCAAGAAACCTTCTATACATGTACATATATCCTTTTCATTTTATCCCAAATATGAGTGTTTTACATATCCAATTCTGGATAAGTGTGATATGTTAAAATCTATCTCTCTATCCTATGTTCTTTAAACACTGCCAGCCTACCTACAGCCATGACCTGGGTGGCACAGTAAAAGCCAGCTTCATATAACACCTGTTCCAGGCAGGTACTCTGAAGGCCTCTCTGATAACACCCATCCTGCTCTCTTGTCCTTGTCTCTCTGGCCTCTAGAAGGTCTGGCTCTAACAAAAAAAACTTTTTGATGAGGAATAATATTCATCCAAAAGTTCATTTATCATAAATGTGTAACTTGATAACTTTTCACACACAAAACATGCCATGTAACCAGCACCTGACCTTGCCAGGCCTGGATTCATACATAGCAACTATTGTTGGAGCTGAGTAGCTGCTGTCCCCTGGATTTTGTCCAGGCAGCCCAGTCCCCATCAGACACACACTGTGTGCACTTGCAGTTAGTCCTCGCTGTCTTTCTTTGACTTGACTTGCCTGACCCCTGTTGGCATTTGGGTGGTGACCTTTGCTCCCACCCCAGGCTGCTGAAGGAACCCCAGGACCCAAGCAGTAACTGCTTTGGGGAGCCAGCAGGCTTGGCAAGCTGCCAGCAAGTGACCTAGTAGTAAAAGGATCAAGATTGTATTACTTCTCCCTTAGCTCTCTACTCCTCTGGTAGGAAAGCTGTGCATTAATGTTCATAAAAATAGAAAAGAAGCTCATTATAGGTAATAATTGAAAAGTCAGTCAGAATATAAATAGAGTGGCTGTAATTAATTTGCTGAAACTTTCTGTAGTTCAGATCCATGAAAATGCAGCATTTGTGGTCGGTGGCATTACCCAAGCCTCTTGCATGAATTAAACCTCAGATTTGGCTGCAGGGCATTTCTTTTCCTCTTTAGGAGCACCATACAGAAATCCTTTCAGAGTTAGTCTTTGAATAATAGCTCCATGATATCCTGCCAGGGCTGACTTTGTAAAACGTGTTTCACTTAATTGAAGCAACAATTATTATTTTAGTTGTGTGTCAAATTCAGCAAGCTAAGGCCTGTCCCCTGACTTGTTGGTTTAACTGATAAGATTTTGTTCCTCTGCAAACATAATGCAAAATAATCTCCTTCCCTCCAGTGTTTTCTGATTAGTGTTTGAAGACATCTTAGAAGATATGTCTTTCAGAAACACAAATAATAACATAAAAAATGATCTTGGAATAGTGATCTTGGGCTGTATGCCCCCAAGAGTATGGTAGAAGATGAATCCTGGGACGAGCTGCTGAGCTGAAGCATTTTCATAAGTACCTGATTTCATTCACACATTGGCTTTATTGGAATAGTTCATTACCTCCAGGTTGAATCACTTCAAGGCCTATTGAGGGATACATCAGGCTGCAGAGAGGAGGTTCCTTACATAGAGCTTTCTGCATTTGGACTGCCAAGTCCAAAGTGCGTACAATTGCTGCCAAGAGGGAAGTAGGACTCCTTCTTTCCAGCCCCTTTTCTTTCTGAGAGTGATTGTATATGTTTTGGAGATGAGGCGGGCAGTGGTGAAGGCAAATATCTTACTCTCACAAGAGAGAGAGAGACATAACTCTAAGACAGGAGGGTCTATGGAGGTACATTGATTGGTGTTCTCCCTGAAAGCCATATTAAGTGAGAAATTGCTGCTTTTTAGAGTCTTGGGAAAGGTAGAATTTTCTAGAGACTAACAGTGGAACTTAAATTCTTGGGATAGTTGTGAAAAATGTGGTTGTAGACATTTGGGGCCATGGCATTCCCGACACAGAGTCCCTTGCTGGACTAATAGACTGCTTTTTAGTTTCTTGGTTGCCAGCCAGCCCCATAATCCTGTCTCAGCTCCACACACCACAGTGATTATGGTTTACACCCGCCAAGATAGTGGAAAGTTGCTGCCAAGCGGAATCAGGATTTTTCATGTCATCACTGCACCATTGAACAGTAAGCTTGTATGTAGCTCCCACGCCACTGCTTTCCCTGTGCTAGAAACAGGTTGGGCAGTAGAGCATTCCGACAGTCAGACCATGTCTTGTGTTGCAAATGGGTTTTGTGGAATTGGCATGTAAGGCTTGAAACAGCCAGCATACAAAAATATTTTAGAAAAGTACAAGCCTCTTCTCTGTCTTTCCTCAATCTTGTTAGATTTTAATAAGATTTACTGGGTACATTGGTTTCCATTGTAGGCTTTTTATTTAGCAAGACAAACTATGGATTTCTAAAACAATGGATTTAAAAAGTGTTAGGTACTTTCTTTTATTTATTCCACCATCATTGATTGTCTGTATGGATAAATCCAGGTGATCACATTGAAATTAGTAATTGAGGTGGCCTAAAAGTGACTTGTCCCCATTAGTCTAGTTCATTGGCCATGAATGGACATGGTCCTTACCATTGTTCTGCCAACACTTTAGTATAAAGCTGCTGGATTCAATAGTGTTTCCCAAATACAGGTTCAGAGGCCAGTTGCATCACAATGCCTGGAGCATTTGTTAGATACACGGATTTCTGGGGCCCACTTCGGTCACATTCATCAGATGGTCCACAGCGGGGGCCTAGGAATTGGTGTGTTAAGCATGTACACAAGTGACTTGGATGCACTTCTTCTTGGTTTGGGAACTGCAGAAGATGAGCTCCTAGACGGCTATGTATGCACTTAAAGTACAGATCATGGGGTTTTCAGAGTTTGGAAAGTTGGCATACTCTGGAATATTCTAAACTCCAGATTCCAGATGCTTAAACCATCAAAAAGACCAAGGGGTTTTCTTATTCAGAGAAGTCATAATGTACAGGATTATACAGGAGAAACCCAGCCAGGCATGCATCATTTGTGTTATTATTATTATTATTAAGTCAAGCACATATGTTCTGTCTCTAATAGTAGCAATTTTTTAAAAGGATTTTTTAAAAGACGGTGCCCCAAATGTTTTGCCCACTGTATGAAGCTCCTTGCACTGGGACTCAGTATAAAACGGCACTCTGTCACACTCTTTCCTCAGTGTATCTTACACAATGAGTTCATTAAGCCTTTAGTATTGCAGAAGAAAAAATGCCTATTAATGAACATCTTTTAATAGAGTACAGGGAAATCAGACCAGTGCATTTCCTTAAACTAAATAGAATTCATTTGAGCCACTTCAGTCGCCATGTTCCCTAATCTTGGTTTCTTTGTTTCTCATATTTAATTTTCTTTGATTTTTCCCGTTGGCATGCCATTAAAAACTCCTCCCCTCATTTGTGACAAATGTAAACAGTCTACTAAATTAGCCTGTTTTTAGTAGCTGGCAGTTCAGCCTTAATTACATGATATTACAGAGTCCCTAAGCCTGGTGTCTTCACTAGCTATGAACTCAAAATATGGCGTTTTAGAAATTCACACAGTTCTGTTCTGCTATACAGAGGATTGTTCTGAGTTTGCTGCTGCTGCATAACAAATATTTTTTAAGGAGTTGATATGGCAGCATTATTATAACTGCATGTACAGCAGCCTCCTGTGGGAAATATTGCAACTTAGTTGTTAAATCTTAAACTGTTCCATATCCTATTTTCTTGTGTTGTTTTGGTGGCAGGGCAAAAATTCTACAATAAAGGTTCTTAAGTGTATGCATCCACTTTATTTTTGTATCTTTTTTCCTTCTCAAAAATGTGAAATGCATACCACAGCTTAGCACATCCCATCAAGAAAACAACAATCACCTAGGGATGAAGTGAGGCTGGTGGCAGTGGGGTCCCCAGGACAGTTGCCTCTAGCCAAAAGCATCCTCTTTCATTTTTCCCTAGTGTGAAAATATGCTATCTGTGTTGTCCTGTGAAAGGTCTTGGAAGCATTGCTCATGCTGGGCTGCTTTGAACAAGTCACTTACTATCTCCGGGCCTCAGTTTCCTTTCCTGTAACATAAGGTAAATGTGCTAAAATTGTGGTTTTCAAATGCAGCCGCCTATTGGAATCATTTGATGATCCAGGTCAATTGACATATTTTGAAAACTTCCCAGAGGGTGGTAATATGCAGTCTTGCTTGAAAATCTCTGGATGAGATGTTCTCTGAGTCCTTTCCTAACCTAACACTTTCCTCTTCATGGAGGTAACCATTTCTGAAGAACGTTCACATAACTGCATACTCGATGCTTCCTGGACCCTCAGCCCAACTTTAGATCTCTGTGGGGTGGTCTTAAAAACTCTTTTTCTAGGAAGCTCGTGGTATTTTATCCTATTGAATACTGTGCCAAAGGTGTTTGCTAAGAGTGTTGTCTCCTTGGGAAGGCATGTGCTTGATGATGACTGAACTCCCAAGGAACGTGGCAACATGAGAGCTAGCCTTGCAAGGGCATATATTGGACCTTCTTATGAAGGAGCTGTGTGCACCAGGTAGAGAAGCAGCAGCAGCCCAGGAGGTCCTTCTTTTAGCACACAGATGGCTTCCTCTTCGCTAAGGGAGCTGCATATATCAAGGCTTCTTCTGAGCACATCTAGCCAGGCTCTGGCCAGCTCAGGATTCCTTCCTACAGTATGTGTTTTGGTGTGTTGCCCAGCTTTGCTTTTAGGTTTCCTATTTCATACTGGTGTAGGGCCTCTAATCATCTCTGGGTATTGAATTTCTGATGTTACTTCTAATGGCTTTGGAGTTTAGCTTCTTTTGTTTCCAGATTTGCATAAACAGTGCTGCCTTTGTCCCCTGGTCTTGACACAACTTCAAAGCTTTGATGGGCATCAAAGACACACTGGATCCTCATTTCTTAGACGTCAGATCGCAGCAATGCCAGCAGGTGACTGAAGGTTATAGCCCCACTTCTGGGCCAGTTTTCTGTCTCTCAGTCAGAGAAGATTAGGTTACATTCTGCCAAGTCCTCTGACAATGGTTCTGAATCTTAACAGCTTTCATAAGGCCTGTGCAAATACCGTTGAACTAAAGGGGAACTGCTGGTGTTTGTCTAAAGTGGAAAGGGCAGTAACTCCCTAATATTTGCTGAACTCTCCTCACCCTGAGAGGCAGATTATTAAGTGTACCTCTGGAAAGCATGGAACCTCCAAGCCCATTGGCCAGACTTTGCTACTGATAATCGTCTTATGAGAGCCAAGACTTCATTTTCCCATGCATCTTATCAAAATAACAGCAGTACTAGAACTATCAGTTAACTATGCGGGGATTGTCAGTATGTTGGATATATAGAGGCCAGTTTTGATAACAGGTCAGCTTGGTCCAATCATGCAACAAACCCTTGAGCTCTATCTCTGTCTCTATGTTGCCTAATAGTTGTATGTTTAGAGAACAGAGCCTAATTTTTATCTCTGCTCAGGAAAAAAAAAAAAAAAAAAGGGTTAGGCTGGGTGTGGCTAACAGGTGGATTTAGCCTGTGGGTTACAGGTGGCTTACGCCTGTAATCCCAGCACTTTGGGAGGCCGAGGCAGGCAGATCACCTAAGGTCAGGAGTTCGAGACCAGCCTGACCAACATGGTGAAACCCCATCTCTACTAAAATACAAAAATTAGCCGGGCGTGGTGACCGGCACCTGTAATCTCAGCTACTCGGGAGGCTGAGGCAGGAGAATCGCCTGAACCCAGGAGGTGAAGGTTGCAGTGAGCCGAGATCATGCCACTCTACTCCAGCCTGGGCGACAGAGTAAGACTGTTTAAAAATAAAAAAAAGAAAAGGAAAAGAGAAAGAAAAAGAAAAAAGCTGAAAGGTATTCGGCAACATCCCATACAGAGCATTCCAGTACCACCAGTAATATCTGATTTCTTAACTGCTCTTTTGCATTGTCTATGTCATGTACCACTGTATTTTCAGATTTTCTTCAATTATTTGCCTTGCCTTGCTCTCCTCACCTGTACAATGAGGGTTGCATAGACTGATCTTTAAAGACTTTTCTAGCCACCATATGCTGTGTATTTGAAGTTCCACCGCTAATGCCATGACAAATGAAACAACTCACTCTATTGCCACATTATTTAAGATGGCATTTTGAGCTTTTTTCCTTTATTTTTACTTAGATTTGACGTCTTCTGTAGTTTTGACTTTTCCATGTCTCAAGTCCTTGGTGGTTAGACTGATGATTCATGTCTATATAAAAATTGTAAACAATTATTTGCCCTCTAACCTGAGTGAAAAATGCTCTTTTTTCATGAAGAACAGTAGCAAAAAAGGGTTATAATGAGAAGAAAAAAAGCTCAGAGAATTATGTCAGAACTATGTTAGAGGAGATAGTTCCAGGTCTGAAAACTGGGAAATCTACTGCTGTTGACTCTAGGAGTGGAATATTTGCAGCATAAGTGTACGTGTTGCAGGTATTTGGTTAGATTTAACTTTTATCATGCATGCAAAATAAGTAAGTGCAAGTCTTCCCTAGAATGCTCCCCCTCTACCCCAAGCACTTTTGGAAAAAGCAAAAACAGCCGTTTGACATTTGCCATTGTGATGGGAAACAGTATGTGTATTTGTTCTTTGCAAAAGTTACTGGTGTTTTTTGCTCAGTCTGCTGTGTAAGGAAAGCGGCCTGCATGTGCACTTTGGAGGTTAGAAGAACCTGCCAGTTGGAATTCAAGTCTCACCAGGCTAATGGATTATTACACTGAAGTGATAGCTCCTCCTATGGAAAGACTTTACTTCACAGTAGTATCATTATATAGAAATGCTAAACATTGGCGATACCTTCAGAGGCTAAAAGCATGAGTGCCATGAAAGGTCCCTGTAACATGAAGCCGGTTGGGGCTACCTCCCTCCTTGCTGACACTTTAGTGTAAGAGCAAAACAAAAGTCAAAGGACGTAGAGATACGGGAGACTGAAAATCACTTGTCTCCTGAGTTTGAGTTTACATGCTACAGGAAAATCAAAATCAAGACAGCAAAAACTTGCTTTTTCAAGGAGTCTTCCCATTAGTAACTCTTTGACTTACACTAGAGGTTTGGTTTCTAAAATCACACTCTTCCCTTTCTGAGCTATAACTAATAAATTAAAAAGCACATCCTGCTAGGTCAGAATTATCTCGAGAAAATACTGCTCTTTGGCTGACTCCTTCGTTCCTCTCCAGTCTTGTCTGTTCAGCTGATACTCTCCAGCTGTAGGCCAGCTGCCTCTTTTCCCTGAAATCTGGTGCCAGCTGTTTTGAGTTTCTGAAGGAAGGTTTCTCTTGGGTGCGTTGGTAACACTAGGGCTCAAGCATGAAAGCGTAAAATGCCCTAATGAGTTTTCACTTTGATATCATAGTCAATGTGATTTAATGAACTAAGAGTGAAACTGTTTCTGCCCTGAGGCAAAATAGATTTTGTAGCTTTTCTCTCTCTTCTTTGTAATAGAGTATCTGAGATTTAGCATTGCTTCCCCTAATCTATATATCAGTTGTTAAGTATTAGATAACAAATTGTCTTCCTGTTCTATAGCTTTGAGCCAGAAAGCAACAGTTTCCCTTGTTTTGATGTCAAAGGAGCAGAGGAACCATAGTCTGTGTTTTACCTTCTGAAATAATTTCTCCTGAATTGATTTTTTGGAGTGAATGTAGAGTTCTCATTTTAATTTAAATCTCACTCCTACTTGTACTAACATCGTTTATTTGGCTCTATTTTCTCTTTTCTAATTATTTTCTTTCTGTGTTTCCAAACAGGCATTTTTCTAGGCAAATCTTAAGGCTTCTCACATTGGGGATCAAGTTTCCAACACGTGAACTTTGGAGGACACATTCAAGCCAGAGGAGTCACTAAAAAGAAATTCAGACTTTCTTCGGGCTCCTTAGTTAATTTATTGATGGATTGATCTATTTATTTTTTCATGTAATTAGTTTTAGTCATTGTAGTAGAAATTCAACTGTCTTATCTGAAATAATTGGGAGAAGGTGTTCTTCCTTTCACCTTGTACAAAATGATTGTGACTTTTAAAAAATCCAGACAGGTAATTCCTGTCTTCAGCAACTTTACAAATATATTTGCCTTCCCTAGCTTTTGAGCCCTGAGACAATAAAGGTTACACATGGCTACAGCCTGTAGTTAAGTTTACTCTGGGTGCCAGAATAATACAAGATCCTTTCCAGACCCCTGAACAATCAGCTGTTAACAAGTGAGATCATTTTTGGTAGAAGAATTGCATATGTCATTGTCTCAAAAGAGACATGGGCTGCAAATCCTGTCTGCGGACTTGCTTCCAAGTACTTGTTCAAACTCCTCCCAGCTTTGTCTGCACTTGGCATTAATCCCACATTGACATTCAAAGAGCTTGAGTGCTGCACATTCTCAACTAAATAGATAGTAAAACAAAACCAGTAACTTGTTATTAAATACAAAGTGAAGGGGGCAGTAGTCATTTTATGATTCTTTTCATTTATTCTGTCACTGTCTTAGTCTGTTTTGTGTTGTTATAACAGAATACCACAGACTGGTAATAATTTATAATGAACAGAATTCACTGGCTTATGATTCTGGAGGCTGGGAGTCCAAAATTGAGGGGCTGACGTCTGGCAACGGCCTTTCTGCTGCATCATTCTATGGTGGTAGGGCAAGAGAGGGTGAGAGAGAACAAGAGATGCCAAACTTGTCCTTTTCTAAGGAACTCGCTCTCATGATAACAAACCCCCTCATTCAATAACAATAGCAGTCCACTCATGAGGGCAGAGCTCCAGTCCCAATTACCTCTTGAATGTCCCGCCTCCCAACATTACCACATTGGGGATCAGGTTTCCGACACATGAAGTTTGGGGGACACATTCAAACCATATAAGTCACTAAAAAGAAATTCATACTTTCTTTAAATGCCTTAGAAAAGCAGAAAGCTTTAATGATTTTTAAAAGTCCTTTAAATGTTGAAGTAATGTATAAAAATATGAGGTTTTGGAACCTCAAAGGCTTGCTTTTTTTGAACAGTGAACTGTAACAGCACCATCCTCTCCCAGTGGACCCAATGATCCTTGCCTCCTGGTAGTCACTCCTTCTATAGTCTTCCCATGCTGAATCATGTGACTTGACAGGATAGGCAGAAGTGAGATCCTGTGACTTCTCAGGCCAGATTATAAAAGGCATTGCAGTTTCTGCTATGGATTTCTTGCTCTGGGGAATGCCAGCCCCCATGCCATGAGAACATCCAAACAGACCCAAGCAGAGGCCTACATGGAGAGAAACTAAGGCCTGCAACCAACAACCAGCACTGCATCTACGTACAACCTCATGAGAGACTCCAAGCAAGAATGTCATAAGTGCCTGACCCATGCAATCTAAGAACGTAATAAATGTTACTGTTTGAGGTGCTGGTGGCACAGAAGTAGACCCTGCTCTCACAGAATTTATAGTGCGCTGGGAGAGGCAGATGATACACAAATAAATAAACAAAAAAGATTATTTTGAAAGATGTATTAAGGAGAAAGTAAACCAGAATAATGGGGTAGAGCTCTGATAGGTGAGTACTTTGTATATAATGTGATCAGAGAAAGGCTTTTTGAGAAGGTGCTATTTGAGCCCCAAGATAGAAAGAGCCATCTTGTCAAGATGTTGGGGAGGGGAGGAATGGAGAAAGGTGAAAAAAACAAAGAAAGTTTGTATGGCTGAGTCTTTTTTGGACTTATGTCAGATTTGCCTTTAGAATAGCATGCGATTCTTTGAGCTTCTTGAGAGAAATATGGTCAGTTTTCAATATCGTCAACAACAGTATAATATTTTTTCATTTTAATTCTTACCAATCCATTTAACTATACTATTCAACATCTACCAGTTAGTAGAATGAAATATTATTTGCTCTGTTAACTCTTGTTTATTATATTAGCAAATCTGCTACCTTAACATCCTCTGCATCCTTATTTCACAGTGGAATATTCTCAACTTTTTCTTGGCTCTCCTGTCATCAATGGCAGTGTCATTACTAATAGGATTGGGGGGGCAGTATTTATGAAAAAATGCTTTATTTGAACATAACAAAATTAAACAAAATGTACCACTTTGACCATAAATGAAGACTTTCTACACTGCCATCCAATGAGTCTAAAAACCAGGCGAGTGCTGGACACCAACAGATCTGCATTTATCTCTTCTCTTACTTACAGCACAGGTTAGGAGTTTTGGAAGTACGTGCTAAATTTACAGCATGCATCACTGCGTTTTAGGTGAATTTTTTGCTGTTCCCTTATGCTTCTCCTTGTTTTCTTTAGGCATAGGGCAAACATTTGCAGCAATATATAGATCAGTGTTTTGGATCCTGCTCTGTATCTTCCCACAGAAATCATTTGAATACTGTCCACTTATGATGTTTCTGTTTCCTTGGTTGACATCACAGCACATCTCATCTTGATTAAAAAGAGCGTTTCTCAGATTGGCTCTGGGCTAAACAGAGCAATTTATTTTTGGTTTGCTTCAGTTTGTACTTAAGTTCTGAGTCTCAACAATGCAGTATTATTCCTCTGAAAAGCTCTTCTATCGTTTTCAGTTCTTTGAGGCTTTGATTTCTGCATCTCCTAAAATAGGAATGAGGCCACCAAACATAAAAATGTGTATTAAGAACAATCTGCTTTAGTTGAATATTTATTTTCTATTTAATCTAGTTCATCAGTTAACATAACAGAGAACTTTGTCAGGCCCAAGTACAGGTAAAGCATACTCATTACTGATTTTAAAAGAGAAACCCCGTAAATCAATATTTGAGCTATGTTTCCTGCATAAACCCATTAGCTGTGTCCTGAAGAAAAGTCTCAATGCGTAATTATTTCAAAGCAGTGAGCTCATAGCTGTCTGCTTGGCACAGTTCAGCTCTGGTTTCTTCATGAAAAATAAGATAACTGCCAGGATTTTTTCTGTCTCCTACCTGAGCCCTCACAAGTACTGCTTTTCACCTCAGTGGACTTCGATTCTTTAAGTCAATGCCATTTATTCTGCCTCCCACAGAGTGCAACCAAGAAGTGAGTTGCTATTGAGAAGCCAGAAATCAGAATAGAAAGCAATGATTTATTTCTCTTTGAAAGGAGAGGCACATTTTTAGGGACCATGAGAAAGGTCCTCGGCCATTTAAATTCAAGTGATGAAACTCAAGATGTTTGAAAGTCTAATCTCTAATAAAACACGAATTATAATCTGGTTTGCTTTAGGCAGATGTATGGTCCCACGATGAACCCCATTTGTTTTTTAAAAGGCTTCCCTTGCTTCCCTGCATTTGGCATTTTTACTGCTTGCTACTGGCAGGAAATATTTCTTCCTTCTCAGTTTATTCTGATCCCTGCTGTCTGGAGAATCTCGCAGCATACTAATTTATGACTTTGAAAGATTGTGTATTCATTTATGTAGAGGCTTCTGTGTCAAATTTGACTCTAAAATACCTCATGCCTTCTCACGTAGATATTTTGTGCAGTATTACCTATTACTTAATAAATATTTAGATTTTCAAGGTAAAATAAAGAATTTATATAGTCTGAAAAAAGTTTATCGTGTTCCTAGATTTTATTAGCAATGAAAAAATTTCCTATGAATAAAATTATTGTTAGGATTTGTTTTCCATTTCGTTTACTTTGCTTCTGAAGATATTTTGAAACCTTGATTTCTGGGAATGGAATTCTTTATGTGCTTCCTAGGAAAGGAAATATAACACACCAGTTAGAATAATTAATACTAGAAAAGAAACATTCTTCTTCCTCCTAAAATGCTATAGGGCAACAAATCACCTACCCCACCCCACCCCCATTTCAATTATAGTGAGATGGGAAGAGGTGGCATTCCATCTGTACTAGTTAAATCTCTCAGATATAATTTTTTTTTTTCTTTTTGAGGTAGGGCCTCACTCTACTGCCCAGGCTGAAGTGTAGTGGCACGATTGTAGCCCACTGCAGCCTCAAGCTTTTGGTCATATATAATTTTTAAAAAGTAGTTTCATTGTTTTCAAATATATACAGTTATTTAGGGTAATAATAAAATTACAAAATTAGCTTTAATTAACATATGACAATTGTGTCTGCTTAATGTCTTTATTGTTTGTTGGTATATGAATTATTCTTCTAACCAGTTCGTTATGTAGTATCCTGCAATTTATAACATCTTTTGCTTAATCATGAAAGCTAATATTTATTAAACATTGACTGTTATTAAACATTGTGATAATGGTTCCCATGAATTAACTCATTCTGAGCTCACAACCACCCTGTGAAACACATATTAGTAGTAGTAGCCTCATCTCACTAAGGGGAAACTGAAGTTCAGACAAATTAAGATTTTTCCAGAGTGCCATGCTTAGGACAAAACAGTGACCTGCCCAGGCCCAGAAGTGGTTAACTGTGAAGCTAATGAAGCTTGCACTTTACTCTGCCTGCTCCAGGGGCCCATCACGACGTATTCACATTTGTTTTGGTAAAATCTGTGACAGGAAATGTTTTATAAGCAATTGGCTAAGACCACTTAGCCAACTTCCCCTCCATCACACTTCTTGTTTTGGGTAGCACTGGGAATGACCCTGGACATACCTGTGATCTGGTTGAGAGGAAATTAACTTGGGGATGCATTTAGTTTGCGGTCGGTAGAATAATGTGGTTTATAGGTACTTCCACATGTAGTAGGTTATTACTCTTGTGGTTCACTTGACACGTGGAAAAGGACCAAAGGCTCTGTCGTCTGACTGGTATCAGAAGTAATTGAGGGCCAGAGGAGAAACAACAATTGAAACTTGTCTCAGGAAAATACTTTCAATCCTCAGACATGAAAAATTTCAAGTGAATGATTTACTTCTCATTATGCCTTGTCAAAACAAAACTGCCTGAAACATGCTTGACAATGCAGTGAATACAATTTAATATAATTATAAGTACATCAGATACATTTCTTTTTTTGCTGTAAAAATCACATGAATTAAAAGATACCAGAATTGCTGTGTTGGAAGAGCACAAACTTGTGGCAGTACTATGAACAGAGAGTATGTCCAAGTACATAACATTTTCTACATTACAACACCTTAGGTTAGACTGTGTTCTAGCAGATCAAAGGCATTTAGCCTGACAAAGTTTGGCAGTTCCATTTGAAATGGCACGTAAAACTGTCATCAACACAGTGAAATGGCTTGAAACTTTTCTAAACTGTTAGTAAAACCAAATTTCAGTCAACTTTGGTTGACGGAAGACTAAATTATATGGCTTTTCTTTTTATACAAAAAGATATAGATATTTGTTATATGAAGAGGTTGAGAGTATATAAACAATAATATTTAAGGAAGTAAATTAACAGCAGTATGTCAGGCAGTTAACTAATAAAATATTTTTCTGGGTTTTGAATGCTTGTGGCATTACTCAGCTTTTAAAACTGTTATAATTTCTTTTCTCATTTTGAACAAATAGTTACTTTTTATATATATATAAAAAGTTCACTTTTGAAATTTAATTTTACATTTGGAATTTTGTATCCTTTTTCTTAAAATGGGTTCCCCCAGGTTATATAAGCTTCCAGCCCCACAAGAGCTAGATTCAATCCTGCCCAGGTCTTTAGCTTTAAAACACAGCACGTGCCCTGCTGCCCCACAACGCCACTTGAGTGGTAGAATTATTCCTTTTGAAAACTTGTTTTTACTTTTGATTACTTCACACACCAGCTGTTCTTTTAAAGTTCTATGTTAGAGCTTTCCGAATTAATGAATTTCAGCCTTAACACTGAAATCTCACTGCTGATAAAAAATAGCATGCCTAAATTTGTGGTTATACATAGTATTTTAACACCCACATTTATTTCCCACAATAAAATGCTTTGCAAACATTCCATATGGCTGCTTTTGCCACATTGACTTAGACAGTTCTTAGCATGAGAAGTCCTACTCCAGATTTGCTACATAATTTTTCCTGAATCTTTGGTGTAATTCAGTGAATGATAAAAAATTTAGTGACTGATAATTTATAATCAAAATGAAAAATTCTAAATCATTTTGTCTCTGAGATAAATTTAATAACCAAGGGTTATAGTGCATGAAAAACTCATTCTGTCACATTTTATTAACTGTGTATGGCCTCAGAAACCACTATGTGTCTATAAATAAAGCCACACATGACAGTTTGAGGTCTGGAGTAAGAATTCATTTTTATAGCATCACCTTTGACATTTTAACTTCTGCAGCATATTCACTAAAGTTAATAGTGACTGTCAATAAATTATAGTGAATTAGAATATCTAACATTTAATAGTTTGACTATCACACATCTACGGCATCTACAGCTGGGACTTAGGAACTCCTTATAGTTTCATGTAGATAGCTTTTTACTCAGTTTACCAAATTCTCTACACTGCGAGGTGTTCTATGAACTCCCTGGCTTGTCAACTGCCACTAAAACATCACTTCTCCTTCACATCAGCCCCACAGTTCCTTCTAGAGCCTCTTCCCTAACTTTCAACAGAAGAACGTCATGGCAGAGGGCCAGGGATCTGCTGCATGGGATCTCAGAACTTAGAATACTCCATAGGTACCTACACAGGGAGAGTGAGCACAACAGTCTGCATTTCACCAAATTAGAAGATGTGCAAACATGCGGAGACATTCTTTCATTTATTCATTCACTACAGGTATCAAGAATGTCCTCTAATGGCAGGAATTGGACTCTTAGAATGAGTAAAATACTGCATCTCTCCCCTTGGGAAGACCAGCATCACAAAAGAAGCTCAGTGGGTTGAGGAACAAGACACCGTTCTGAGAGCCGGGGGGGCAATGCGATAAGGTTGGTAACATTGGTTAGAGCACCTGGTCATGGTGGCCAGATCCTAAAGCAACAGGATAGATGTGTATTTACCTTATATTCACATAGAATATCCCTATATAACAAACCTTCAGCTCTCATTCTGCCATGTCCTCTATAATCTGATCTTACCTTCTTTAAGACCCTCTTGATACTTTACTTGCTAACAAAGTTTCCTTTGGTCTTCAGTTCCTTCTAGTGTGGACCAATTGCAAATATCTGAGATTCCCTTCCTCCAGCATCTTTTTATTTTACCCACCTAAAAAAAGCCCAATCCCAGATCAGTCCTCCTGCAGTCTCTAGTTCTGAGGACTGTTCATCCGCCAGTCTCATGTCAATGCTAATTTTGCCACGCAGGGTGAATCTCTCCACCCTCAAGTGGGCCCTCAGCTGCCCAGTGATCTTTCTGTTTCCCTAGTGAGTTTGCTATTTACTCTTCTAGATCTACTTACTTCATCATTTCCACTGACATTTTCAGTAGATCACCTTGCTTCTGAATTCATCAACAAAACTAAAGCTAGTGGATGAAAATTATTTCAATTTTGTGACCTCTTCTACTCCTGTTCTTCTGGAAGAGAGATTTCATCCTGTCTAAAGTAAACTTCTCATTTTCACTCTGAATCTCATCCTTTTCCTTGACCCATCCTCCCAGTAGCCTTTGCCTCATCTTCTTCCCTTGTTTATAATTAATCCAATAGATATTTATTTATCACTTGTTGATATTATACCTCAAGATACAACAGAGAATGAGGCACAGTGCCAGTGCCAGCCTTCAAGTACTTAGAGTCCAACTTCTTGAGAGAATGGTCGACATTTGCCAATTTTCCATTCTTACTTGCATTCATTTCTCATCTGGTTTCCGTAATCTAGTTTCCACACTCACCACTCCACTGAAAGTTTCCTTGCCAAGATCACCATTTAATGAACAATCCCCCTTATTAAATCCAGTGTCACTTTGACTTTACTTTCTCTTCAGTCTCCTTTCTGCTGCCTTCAATCATGTGGACCAATTTCCTTTTTTATAACAGTGCCTTTGCTCGGATCCATGGTTCCACCTTCCTAATTTTCTTCTTACCTTGCTGTCTTCCCTTTGGCTTACTCATTTCTCACTGCATGTTTCTTAAAAGTGGTGTTCCCCTGGGATCTAGATTTGGCTTTCTTTTCATTGGAAAACCTCATCTCAAGTAGTCTGGTCCATTCCTGCTTCAGTTACCAAATGTATGCCTATGACTCCCAACTCTTTATTCTCTCCCTGATGGTGTCTCTTCAGCTCAAGACCTAGAGATCTCTTGGCATTTTCATGTGAATGGTCCAGAGATTCCTCTAATTGGTATCTCAGACTGAGCTCTCCACTTTCTCCTTCCTTTTCTCAACCAGCTCTGTCTCCTATATTCCCACCACCATGCAAGCATTTGCCCAAAACAGAAACATGGACCTCTCCCCCGTCATCCATATCAAGTTATTAAGCAATTTTTGTCAGTTGTTCCTACTTAATCCTCTAGAATTTTTTTTCACTTTTTTCACTTTTCCCTATCTGCTCTGCCATTTCCTTAGTTCAAGTCACTGTCATCTCCCATCTCCTAATGGATTGCTCTGGCCTCTGTTTTACCCCCCACCAATTCATCCACTGTAAGCTACATGACCTTTCTTTAGGTAAAACTTGGCCATGTTACTCCCAAACCTTCAAAGACCTTTGAGGGTGAAATCCATATACCTTGGAATGACATTCAAGACCCTTCAAGATATAAGGGTTCTGCCAGTTTCTCCCGCCTCATCCTTCCCCATTCCTCCCTCATGCTGCAATCATGTTGAACTGCCTTCTGCAAGGCCACAACTCTCTCTGGCCTCTGGACCTTTATAAATGCTCTTTTTAGATCCAGACTGCCTCTCTACACGACTTGCCTATTTTTTAAGGCTTGTAACAGACCATACCTTCTTTGAGTAGATTCTTGCAGGCGTTGAAATCTGGGCTGAGACCTATTGTGTGCTTTACCGAATCTCCCACAATGCTGTTTTGTTTGTTTGTTTGTTTGTTTGTTTTGAGATGGAGTCTGACTCTGTCACCCAGGCTGGAGTGCAGTGGCACAGTCTTGGCTCACTGCAATCTCTGTCTACCAGGTTCAAGCAATTCTCCTGCCTCAACCTTCTGAGTAGCTGGGATTACAGTCATTCACCACCACACCCAGCTAATTTTTGTATTTTTAGTAGAGATGGGGTTTCACCATGTTGGCCAAGCTGGTCTCGAACTCCTGACCTCAAATGATCCACCCACCTTGGCCTCCCAAAGTGCTGAGATTACAGGTGTGAGCCACTACGCCCGGCCCCCCACAACACTCTTATAACTATTTTTAATTATGTTTACTTTTTTGGATCTGCCCCCTAGGCTCAGCTTCTTTCTTTTTGAATCCCCAGGTTCTAGCACTGAGGTGCCTTATAGGAAGCTGCTCAGTAAATATTTGGGAAAAGGTAAACAAGTTACTGTAATAGATTTTCACATCAATACCCACTTTATTTGCATTTTATGATAAAACTGAGATCCTCAAAGACAGCTAATGGTTTCCTCCAAGTTCCTCAATGGCCTATCTGGTTACAAAGCTTTTTTCAAGAACCAGAAAAATTGGAATTCTCTTCTGTGGGACCCTTTTTCTTATTTTGCTTATTTGATGATAGGAATAGACTGTGTTTTGAAATGCACAGTGAGGATGAATTTTATGTTTATTAGAATTTCCATATCCACACTGAAAATGTACAGTTTCTTGATTTTACTACTAAGTTCAGTAAAAACAAACAATGGTTCATTGTTTCCAAGAGTCATCCACACTTATTATGAAAATAGATTCAATCTTTTTTCTCTCTCTTTTAAGAAAAAGAACTGGAAATGTGACCCAGCATCGTGTTTTCATTTTGTTTAAAAGAAAACATTGTTTTCCTCTAACAATCCTAGATGCTGTGGGAATACCACACACATGGTTGGCTTTAGATTTGGTGACTATCAAAATCTCTGATTAAATAGTTTCTTTTCTGTGTTTGTATTAGTAGTACAATATTTTACAGTGTTTTTAAATACTTACAGAGACATTTGCACAAAAAGGCTTATAAGATTAGTGGATTGGAAAAAATCATTTTTACTCATCTTCCTAAAGAAAGAGGCAGCAGAAATGTAGGATGGTGAACTATGATGGTCTAGATGTAGGAGAGATCATGGGAAAACTCTATTCTCTTTTATTTGATATCCTATTTTTCTTTATTCTTTTTTGGAGAAAAGGAGAAATGCCATCCTCAGCAGGCATGAGAAAGGACAAAGAAAAATCATTCCTTTTCTGCCCTTTTCCTTCCCTTATTTTCTTATAGTTTTCTTGGAGATTACACAATTATGAATTATAATTAAGTTTTCTATAGTAAAGGCCAGTGTGAGTGCAGAGAATGTGTAAGATTTTCATTTCCATTCAAACCCTGCTGGTCAGTTACACTTATTATTGGTTTATGTAACAGTCTGGGAACATACTAACCAACTGCCCAGACTGATATCCACTTGCACCTCACATGTTGGTTTTACATACAGGGTTTACACCGTCTAAAAGTAAGACAAGACAGACAGCCGAGAGAGCTGCCTACTGACCGTAACTACACAGTGACATTGAGCGCAAAGGAAGAGTTTGAGATGGTGACCCCTTAAATTACTAAGAGAATGCTTCCTGATCACAGGTTTAAGCATGACAGCGGATTGGAACAAGGAAGCCGGGTTTGTACCTACTGGCTGGCTCCTTAAATAAGAGTAGTGAGGATGGAGGCTGTCTGGGTTTCTTATGTAGCAGATGGCAGTAAACAAGGAAAAGGTTTTCAGCAGACAGATTGGAAGGTAACTGGAGATTGGAATTACTCTGGAGTGAGTTGGAAAGAAAAAGGAGGTTGTGCATAGTAGAATGGTTTCTACTGGCTGTCCTCTCTGGGTAATTTCTCTTTCCTAGTTAAGTTGTCAGACAACTATGTTGGAGAACAGGCCCTGAAATGAAAGCTTTACTGGTCCCAATTCCAGCTTTCATTAAATCAGCTCCCAAAGCAAACCATGGGGCTGGCACCTGCATAGCTAGCGTTCACTCTACAGCTGTGAACAGTGTCTTATGTGCTTGACTCTGGTAGGGAAATGCACGAAGGAGAAAGAGGAAATGTGGATTTTATTCTGACAAGGTTTTGAATTGTTTCTTGAAAAGGCTGAAATAGCCCTTGGATCTCCACAATCCTCTTTGGTAGATTGCTGCCACTGGTAATAATATATGTCAAGTAACGGCCTTCTCCAAATTCAGAGTCCCTCACTGAGCCACAGCATGATGCCACTGAGAATTAAAAACAGGCCTCCCTCCCCACTGGCCTGTTGTATTTGCTTCCTCTCTGGCTGGAGGGCACTACTGGCTTCCTACTCTATGGCTGTCATCCATCTCCCAGGAGCTGATGATCCTTTATTTCAGTAGCCAAAAGTCTGGACAGGAGATTCCATTGATGCCATTGTGAAAGGTGGCCAGTACTTTTGGAGCAAAGGCTGACTGAGTTCAAAGAAACTTTGAAGCTCTTTCCTTCAGATGTTGATCAAAAGCAAGGTATTTGGTGGCCCTCAGTTTGGATCTGTAGTTACTCTGTCATATTTCCTTTCTGTCCTCACAATAGCCACTGTTCTTTGGTCATGGTTCTAGGAGATTCTCCTTCATTCAGGCCTGTGTACCTACCTCATTCTTTGAGAGAACAGAGCGGGAGACTGGTAGGAGGAAAGATGGAAACAAAATCTCATCATTTTTAGAAAACAATTATTTACCTCTAAATCACCATGATGTCTTTGGTTCAGTTAGCTCCTTGCCCCACTGTGCCTTTCAAGGTTTGGAGACATTTGGTGATTCCACAGCAGAGCTCTCCCAGGCTGCTAGACTCTTTAGTGAGGAGACACAGTTGGTAAATACCTGTAGCAGAGATCCTTAACTAGGTGCCTGTGGGCCAGATTGAACCTGCAAATGTGTTTTGTTTGCCCTGCCTGCTCTTTTTAAATTGCCAATATTTAAGGATTTCCTATAAAAATCTGAATCCCTGCCTTCTCTTCAAGAATTGGAAGCTTTGGCATTACTGGGCCTGAATTTCAAAATGGCAAAATAATGGCGGTACCTTGAGTTGGGGTATGTAGTCTCTCAACCACATCATTCACTTGCATGACTGGCTGGTCCCTATAGATTTTTAAGTAAAAAAATCTAGACCCCAGAGCCATGCTGGGGACCTCTCTGTATCCAATGGAAGATTTTGCAGGATCCTCCCCCTTGATGAAGTGACAGCAGCTGGCAATTCCTGGTACCTCCAGGAATCTATAACATGGACATAGTCATAACTGATGAGTTTATGGAAACTGGACTTGTCTTTGGAATGTTCAGTACTTTTGTATTACTTAGCTCTCTGCATCAGGCAAAGCCTTGGCATGAGATCTGTGATGTCTACAGAACACAAGCAAGAGTAGAATAAACAGAAATTACTACAAGGCTACAGTAACCAAAACAGCATGGTACTGGTACCAAAACAGAGATATAGACCAATGGAACAGAACAGAGCCCTCAGAAATAATACCACACATCTACAATCATCTGATCTTTGACAAACCTGACAAAAACAAGAAATGGGGAAAGGATTCCCTATTTAATAAATGGTGCTGGGAAAACTGGCTAGCCATAAGTAGAAAGCTGAAACTGGATCCCTTCCTTACATCTTATACAAAAATTAACTCAAGATGGATTAGAGACTTAAATGTTAGACCTAAAACCATAAAACCCTAGAAGAAAACCTAGGCAATACCATTCAGGACAAAGGCATGGGCAAGGACTTCATGTCTAAAGCACCAAAAACAATGGCAACAAGGCCAGGCTTGGTGGCCCAAGCCTGTAACCCTAGCACTTTGGGAGGCCGAGACGGGCGGATCACAAGGTCAGGACATAGAGACCATCCTGGCTAACCTGGTGAAACCCCATATCTACTAAAAAATACAAAAAACTAGCTGGGCGAGGTGGCGGGCGCCTGTAGTCCCAGCTACTCGGGAGGCTGAGGCAGGAGAATGGTGTAAACCCAGGAGGCGGAGCTTGCAGTGAGCTGAGATCCGGCCACTGCACTCCACTGTCTCCTGAGCGACAGAGCAAGACTCCGTCTAAAAAAAAAAAAAAAAATCAAAAACAATGGCAACAAAAACCAAAATTGACAAATGGAATCTAATTAAACTAAAGAACTTCTGCACAGCAAAAGAAAATACCATCAGAGTGAACAGGCAACCTACAGAATGGGAGATAATTTTTACAATATACTTATCTGACAAAGGGCTAATATCCAGAACCTACAAAGAATTCAAACAAATTTACAAGAAAAAAAAAAACCATCAAAAAGTGGGCAAAGGATATGAACAGACACTTCCCAAAAGAAGACATTTATGCAGCCAACAGACACATGAAAAAATGCTCATCATCACTGGCCATCAGAGAAACGCAAATCAAAACCACAATGAGATACTATCTCACACAAGTTAGAATGGCAATCATTAAAAAGTCAGGAAACAACAGGTGCTGGCTTTGTTTGTGGGTGGGACTGTAAACTACTTCAACCATTGTGGAGGACAGAGTGGCGATTTCTCAAGTATCTAGAACTAGAAATACCATTTGACCCAGCCATCCCATTACTGGGTATATACCCAAAGGATTATAAATCATGTTGCTATAAAGACACATGCACACGTATGTTTATTGCAGCACTATGCACAATAGCAAAGACCTGGAACCAACCCAGATGTCCATCAATGATAGACTGAATTAAGAAAATGTGGCACATATACACCATGGAATACTATGCAGTCATAAAAAAGAATGAGTTCATGTCCTTTGTAGGGACATGGATGCAGCTGGAAACCATCATTCTCAGCAAACTATCGCAAGAACAGAAAACCAAACACGGCATGTTCTCACTCATAGGTGGGAATTGAACAATGACAACACTTGGACACAGGAAGGGGAACATCACATGCTGGGGTCTGTTGTGGGGTGCGGGAGGGGGGATGGATAGCATTAGGAGATATACCTAATGTAAGTGATGAGTTAAGGGGTGCAGTACACCAACAAGGCACATGTATACATATGTAACAAACCTGCACGTTGTGCACATGTACCCTAGAGCATAAAGTATAATAATAAAAAAAAGAATATAAGTAAATAGAACAGACAAAAAAATAAATAGAAATTATGACCAAGAGGCAGGAAGAGAAGTCATATTTTAAAATACCACAATAATTATACATTTTAAATTTAAACAAAAATATTTTGTCTTAACTTTCTCTGTCTCTATTAACTTCTTGGACCATTACTACCAGGGTTCTGGGCATTCAGTGATTTGGAAAAAAGTGGTATTGTCTTCTGTCAACAATATGAATATAATCCCCAAGATGATCTACTCATAACTCTCTGTTTAAAATCTGAGAGAATCATAAAAACTGTTGTTTTGAGGTTTAGAGGAAGTAAGGCAGACTTATATGGAGGATAAGACAAGAAAAAACAGAGGATAAAATAAGTAGACATAATCTGAAGAGTTGCCATTTACAATCCAGGTTTAGGAACTTTCTGGCATAACTGACCAAATATAATATATATTGAGAAAGGGACAAGGTAAGAATCATACATCTGTTAATTTTACTTATACCTCACCCATTTCCACAAAGGATTGAAGGAAATTACATTGATTATGAAAATGTCAATCTCTTAATAAAATGCAATTTCAGGATGTTGAAATAGAAGGAAAATTTTATTGCTCTTAATTCGCGTTTAACAAATCATGTTTAATGCTGACAACTGCCTCTCTGATCTTGACTTCGTTCAGGTTCATTTCTCAGGATGTGGAGATTAATGTGTCAGAACTCATAGCACTGAAATTTGCAGGCTTATTTGTCTATACTTCTTGTCTATTAGATCTTATCTTTTAGTTTAAGAATAGAGTTATCTTTAATGGTACTACAACCTTACAAGTATACACAAAAGACTTTCATGTGAATTATCTATTGTTTTACTTTTTATTTTGAAATAATTTCAAACATTACAGAAAAGTTGCAAGAATAATACAACGGTCTCTCATATACCAACATTTTGTTATATTTGCTTTATCATTCTCTCTCTATGAGTGTTTTTATACATATTATTTTTTAATTATTTGAGATAGTTTGCAAACCTCATGCCCCTTTACCTAAAAATACTTCAGTATATTTTTCCTAGGTACAAGAATATTTTCTTTTACACATCTGTAGTTCAGTTATCATATTCAGGAAGTTCAAACTGATGCAATGTATTTTTTAGAGACAGGATCTCATTCTGTTGCCCAGGCTGTGGGCAGTGACATGGTCATAGCTCACTGCAGCCTTGAACTCTGGGGCTCAAGGGATCCTCCTGCCTTAGCCTCCCAAGTAACTGTGACTACAGGCGTGCACCACCATGCCTGGCTAATTTTTAAAAAAATTGTAGAGATGGAGTTCTCAGTATGTGCTCAGGCTGGTCTCGAACTTCTGGCCTCAAGTGATCCTCCCACCTCAACATCCCAAAGTGTTAGGATTACAGGGATGAGCCATAATGCCCAGATCTGATACAATACTTTCCTCTACAATCTACATATCATCATTTTATTAATTGTTCTAATGTCATTTATAGAATTTTCTTTCTGAAACAAGATCCAGTCTAAAATCATTTATGGCATTAAGTCATTCTGTCTCTTTAGTCTCCTTTAATCTGAATTAATATTTAATTTCAGCCTTTCTCTTTCATACTATGACCTTAAAAAATACAGGCCTGTCATTTATAAAATATTCCATTGCTTCTCCAGTGTTTCCTCATGATTAGCTTTTGTTTATCCATTTGGAATATGGTATAAGTCGTGTGTCTTTGGTATCACATCTGAAGGTTGATGTCTGTTTGCCCCTTTCTGGTGATGTTAATTTTGATCACTTGCTTAATGTATTTCCAACTTCTCTAGTGTATAGTAGTATTTTCCTTTTGAGATTAATAAAATTAGACTTCTAGTTCCTGGTTAGCAGGAAGGATTCTGTGTTCCTATTTCATCTCCAGTGCCAAGCATGGGCCCTGGTAATGGTGGGTGATGAATATTTGTTTAATAAAATGGATCTGTGTATATATTCTACTTTAACAGTTCTGAGAGATTTTTATTGAGAAAGGTGAGGTAATGTTGGTAGAGGAAAGAATAAAGAAAAACAGTAGGGTAGAGCTCTTTCCAAAATGTTTGAGGAACCTGGGATAAACTTGAGGACCCTGGGGGCTATGGCCACTGTGAACCAATTTCACAGAGCTCCACACCAGCTGGAACTGTGGTCTTGGTTCTTGGCATAGCTGCAGTCCCCAGGAAATGTGCCCTATTCTAACTCTTCTCTAAGGAGGAAGGAACACATTAGGAGGGCAAGACCTACCCGCAGATTAAGGTAAAATTCACATGATTTGTTGCAAGTATTACATATCGTTTGAAAATTACTTCCATTTCCATTATTATAGAATAATCTCATATTTTAAAATATGATATTTAATCAAGTCTGATATACCATGATTTTATGTATTGTAGAAAAAGAAAGGAAAGCCACAAGTTAAACTGTAACATAATTATTTCTTATCACTTAGAATTTTTATTTTATATTTATCAAAGTATCTCTTTTAGAGTTGTTGAGACCTAGATGTTTATCTCTTGTGAATACATACAATAATAAAAGAAATAAAGGGATTGAGATTTGCCAAAAACTTCACAGGCAGAGTCCAACTCTCCAGAATCACCTGGTTTCCAAGAGTCATAGAGGTCTGCACTTTGCACATGGTGTTACTCCCTGTGCCTTCATGAGCTTGGGGTTGCAGCATTGCATTGTGCTCTGCTTTTGGTTCTAGAATTTTCTTCCAAGCCACTGAGACCCATACCGCACATTTTAATGCTGCCTCTGCCTTGATCTTACCAGGATGTGTTAGCAACCCTGGCTAACACTGCTTCCTCAAATGGTCCCTAAGTGCTTTTTGACTGAAATCTTGAGGGATAGTCGTCGTTCAATGGTAAAACTAGAATGAACAACCAAGTTCACTCATCACAGATAACTAAGTGACATATACTGCCTGGCCTAAAGTGATTGGAAGACGCCAGGTATTGCAAGGTGCCAGTGAATTCAGAGATGTTAAGATACAGGAGGGAAAATATGTTATTAGAATCAGTAAGGTACAACTTGTATATGGGTTGTTTAAAAGTAATTAGCAAAGTTAAAACAATGATATTATGCAGGGTTGGTGAAGATGTGGAATCAGGCATTCCTAGTACTATAAGTTATTACTTTTCTGAAGGGTAGTTTAATACAAATAAATAGCCTCAGTTATGTTAGTATCCTTTGCCCTCATAATCTTTTTGTTGTTGTTGTTTGTTTTTGAGATGGAGTTTCGCTCTTGTTGCGCAGGCTGGAGTGCAGTGGCGCGATCTCGGCTCACCATAACCTCCACCTCCCGGGTTCAATCAGTTCTCTTGTCTCAGCCTCCCAAGTAGCTGAGATTACAGGCATGTATCACCATGCCCAGCTAATTTTGTATTTTTAGTAGAGACGAGGCTTCTCCATGTTGGTCAGACCGATCTCGAACTCCCAACTTTAGGTGATCTGCCCACCTTGGCCTCCCAAAGCACTGGGATTACAGGTATGAGCCACCGTGCCTGGCCCATATTCTAATTTTTTTAGCTCTAGTCTAAGAAAATAACCAGAGTTGCAGTTAAAGATTTATGAACCGAATATTCACCATACATTATTTATAAAAACGAAAAATTGGGAACAAGTTAAATGTTCAACATATGGGAGTGGAATGAAAGAATGTTTTCAAGGAAGATTTAATTATATGAACAAGTGCTCCCTAGAGCATACGAAACTGTACATATAGCATGCTCCCAATTTTGTTTAACCATGTACGAGAAGGGAGAGAGAAATATAGCGGGATGGAGAAAGAAACTGGTATAAAGATGGTTTCCTTCCAATAACTCTCCTCCAACAGCAGGGGAAGAGCTTTTATTTCTTATATACCTAAAACTCTTCCCAGGTTTCTATGATAGCAGCAACAGATTAACATTTGCCACTGGGTCCTGTTGACTGTCTCTGACATTCTCATCCATTCAATAACTTGCACTTTCTGTCTCATGCTGGGGTTTAGGCACCACTGGCCTCATCTGTGAACTCCTGAGACAGGCCCAGTGGAGGAGAGGTCTCATGATTCGTACCAGGGCTGAGGCGTCTCCTGGGAAATAAGTCAAGTTCTATCAGCACTCAGGGGCCAGCTCTGCAGAGATATGACTGGTGACTCGGTGGAGTGAGGACGGAGAGGCAGAATGTGGGTGGGCTGTGCAGAGTGCTGAGAAAGCTTGCAGGAGAAAAATCTTCCTACCAAAGACTTCCAGGTAGGAAAAGCATAGGTGGGAATTCTGAGTATAACCAGGTGACTCTTTTCAAATTGATCCTTAGCCTAAATCCCACAGAGTTGTCTGGGCCTTAGAGATCACATTCTGTGTCACACTGAAGGCTTTGCCCCACTAACCAGAAATATCCCCACTCCCCATCCTTCTGCCACCGGCAAGGAAATACTATGTCAAGGGAGCAGTTTAGCAACTAGGAGAGATTAAGATAACCAGCTCACATGAAGTGATGGGGTCAGGGAGCCTCTGCCAGGACTAGAGGTCCTGTGTGAGAAGGTGAAGGAGAAAGCCAAGCTTTTTGAGGAGCTGACACTTTTTAACAGGTCTGTATCCATAGGCCCAGGGAGCCTGGAGAAGTTTGGGACTTCCTTGCTAGTCATTCATTCCACAGATGTTGACTGAGCCCCGACTCAGTGGCGTGCGCTGGGTCCTTGTCATGGTTCCAGGCAGGCTGAGACAAAGAGGGCTGTGGAGCACTTCCGGGAGCCCTCGGCCAGCATTCCATCATGCCTCTGTTTTCAGGGGCCTCCTCCCCCAGTGTGGAGACTCTTGCCTTGTTAATGGAAACAACAGCTTCCTTTGAGTGTAAAACATTAATTATTCCCGATGATTTTCGCAAACTTCATGATATGAGGAAGGTTTTTGATGGCCTTCAGAATCAACTCCATGACAAACCACCGATCCCTCGAGGGAAGGATCTCTCTGTGACTCCCACCTCCCCCTCCTCTTGTCCTGTGCAGTGGCTCCCTGTGGCTCTGTAGTGAGACTGTTTTGCAGTCCAGCAAAATGAAAAATTGGGAACAAGTTAAATGTTCCCAATGACTAGAATAATTTTTCTACCAAATTCCCAGAACATTAATGTTCTCTATGGTGTCTATCAAGGGCCATTGTCCCTCAGGATGTTTGTAAATCATCCACGGTACCAGCTTAGAGATTAAGGAAATAGAAAATTCTGTATCATATATACTGTTTAGTTGCTGAGTGATTTTTATAGAGAACTAGTTGCCTCTGGTTACATCTCCTTCTAAAAGGGTTAATTAAAATTAAATGAAATAGAGAAACTTAAAAATGCCTAAAAATGTTATAGAACACAGTTAAGGATGTAGATTGCTCCGCTTTGCTATTCTTTGCATATTTCTGATATTCTTGGAATAAATCCTTTGTGTTACTGGTTACCTCCTACTTTTTCCATTAACTTCAAAGTTTTGCAAAGTGGGTAGTTATGGGTTTTTTTCTCCTATTATTACCAGACTTCAGGACACTTGTATGAATTCCAAAGTTGTGCTGCTTTCTTGCACCTTGCCATGGTTAGGGCAGAGTGACAGCCTTTTAAATCTTAGGTTCTCATTTAGCCTCCCAAAGCCTTCCTTGGATAAACTAGACACGAATTTTAACACTGTAGCTAGCTTACCGTTTGGAAGATGTGAAGTGAAGGTTATATTCAACCTGCACCTTAATCTATGATTAAAATAATGCCATTTTAGATCCTGCGTGGTGGTGGTTTTCTTTTTTAATTAATAATTTGTTGTGAAAAGAAAATACTGATAAGGTTTGTATCATGTTGACATACTGTAGTTGTGGGAATATGATATCTGATTTTAAAAACTAGAAAGCCTGGAATATCCATTTCATCTTCTTTGAACTTTTTCACATGTGCTCAGTGGGGATTTGTGCTTTTAGGGTCGTGTTACTAGTGGAAGCCGGCAGACCTGCTTGTCTCTGGCATCATAGAGTTTCCTAACAAATGTCCTTATTTTACATAGACTTGGAAAATGTAATGATGTATGTACATGGTAATAGAAAAATTGAAATGGTATGAAAAAGCAAACAGTGAAGAATAAGTCTTTTAAAACATACTATCTGTGCAAGAAGCCACCTCGAACTTGGTATCATAAAAGGACAACTATTTTACTACAATCATCAATTCTGTGATTTGGAAATTCATAAAGGGCACAGCAGGGATGACTTTTCCCTACTCCATGATATCTGGAACCTTAGCTTAAAAGATTGGAAGGCAGGGAGGCTGCAGCGATCTGAAGGCTCATCACTCCCATGACTGGTCCCTGGACTGGATGGACTTGAAGATGAGGACTATTGAGTAGAGCATCTATTGGGAGTAGATCATCTACTCGGTAATAGATCATCTACTCAGTAGTAGAGCACATGGTCTCTCCATGTGGTTTGACTGGTTTGGCTTCCTCACAGCATGGCAGCTTCTTACATGGTGACTTTGGACTCCAGTCATGAGTCTTTTTGCCCAACACAGAAAAAGCTGCCTTGCCTTTTCTGACTTAGCCTTGGAAGTCAGACGGTGTCACTTCTGCTTCCCAGATTTGAGAGGAGGGGACCTAAACCCTATCTTTTGATAGGAGGAATATCAAGGTCATATCATGAGATGAGAGATATTGTTGCGGCCGTATTTGGAAAGTTCAATATATGATCTTTCCCCCTGAAATGTGGAGATTATTCCATATAGATCTCTGAGACTGTTTATGGCTACTCAATAATGTATGTGTCATTTTCATACCCAGTCACCTACTGTTGAATATTTAGTTTGTTTCCATTCTTTTGATAGCACAGTATTTTGATATTTTTATTATATATTTATTTCATTTCCATTCTTTTGATATCACAGTCTTTTGATATTTTTATTATATCTTTTTTTAGTTTGTTTCCATTCTTTTGATGGCACAGTCTTTTGATATTTTTATTATATATTTTAATGCTATTCCAGTGTATTTATAGGATATAGTCTCATAAGTGGTATTGCTGGGTTAAAAATATGAGAATTTTAAATTCTGTTAGATATTAAGCCCAGTCTTTTGCATCAAGAGTATTTTGGCTGAGAGCGATGAAAAATCCAAAATAACAATGACATAAAGATAGAAAGACAGAAAGCATGGAATAAGAATTCAAACCTAAGTCCTTTTTTCACTGTACCAAACTAGAATAGGACTACGTTATAAACTCAGCATTTATCAGCCTCTTCTAAAATATTACCGCTTGTCTCTGAGATCCTATTAAGGTTATTTGGCCCTATTTTATATTTGTGGTATCTGCATTGTATATACAAAGATTAACTTTCTCTATAATAATTATTCTTTAAGTGGAAAATTCTCTTCCTGTCTCTATAAAGCTGCAGTCAGCCTAGGAAAAGCTTCATTTTCACCTTGATTTGAATGGCTTAGTAATCTCCTTTGCTGTTTCTTCTTTCAGATCTTCTAGCCTCCTACTCCTCACACAGTAAATCCTTTCATAAAGAACGGCTGAGTCATGAAAGGGAATGCAGATGGCCATGAGTTTATTTCCTGGCATGGAGTCCAACCGAGGTTTCTTCTCACAGTCTGTGGCAGCCGTCACCTGACAGCAGTAGTCCTCTCCAGGCCAAGTGGACCTCGTTTACTGATGGGGCCAGGCCCTCAAACCCTGCTGGTGATAGAAGCACAGCCCATGGGACAGGCTAGATAGGAGCCCAGGATGGATGTACAGTGAGCACTGGACTGGCTCCCAACCCAAACTTCTACTAGTCTAGTGTTTGCTTTCAGTAGCAGCAAAATGGGAAAATCATAATCTTCAAAATGGTGCGAGGAAGATAAAATAGGAGCAAGGGGTAGCATAGCTAGAGGGTTTAAACTTTGTCATTCAAAGGCTGTACTTGGAAGAACCTTAAAAAACAATGAAATTTTCTGCCAGAGAAACGTTAGGCCCAAACTTTTAGACCTGTGGGGTATTCCCAACTACACCTAAGGAGTTGGCCTTCCAACTTTACCTACAGATTATAATGACTACGAGATTCAGGGAGTAAGAAGCAGGAAGTAGGGCATTTCATGGGATATTATAAATGATACAGAATATTGCTATGTGATTTCAACTGACTTTCCTAAAACCCAAGAGACCAAGAATCATAGTTCAATAAGTATGTAAATTAAATTGGTGTGAAATGAATGTGCTGGGGAATATTTGATTATCTGCATATATGAAAATGTGAAATAGGGATATATTAGTCATCTCTAGAAATGAAAAAATATGATGCTTTAAGTACAGCACAAGAACAAATTAACAAACTGGAAAATAGAGTTAAACAATTATACTGCATGCAGTATATAAAGTCAAAGAGATGGAAACTATGAAAGAGAGATTTAGACGTATGGAAGAAAACATGAGAAGCTTTAATATATGCTTGTTGTAATTCCAGAAGTCTATTTTTAAAAGATTAAGGGATAGACAGTATTTGGACAGAATATGGCTAAGAATTTTCTAAAATCTATAAAAGATACCAATCTTCAGGTCCAGATTCCAATGAATCTCAAGCAGAATAAATAAGAAGAATGCCACAACTTGATGCATCATAGTTAAGCTGAAAAATATTTATTTTTTTTAAAGAAGTAAGAGACCTTTAAAACAGCAGAGAGAAAGGATAGGTTACCAAAAAAGAACAACACAGTACAGCTGACTTTTCAAGAGCGAGTATCAAAGCCAGAATAATATCTTTAAAGTGCTGAAATACACCATCCTTTTAGAATTGGACACCTAGCAACACTTCCTGTCAATAAGGAGAGTCAACTGGAGACATTTTCAAATAAACAAAAATTGAGAGAATTTACTACTAATAGGTAAAGAATCACCTAAATCCATGTACTTCAGGGAAAAGGTAAATGATACCAGAAAGACTTAAGATGCAGAAAGCAATGTTGAACAAACAAAATATTAAACATGTGGGTGGATCTTAAATTAATTGACTTTATAAAATGATAACAATACTGTGTAATTTAAGGGATTACAAAATCAAGATAAAACTAAAATATGATATAGCAATATTTCATTTGGGATGGGGGTGACTGGAGTTAAATCATTCTAAGTTCCTTGTATTGATTCGCAGAGGGTAACATTTTCATCAAATTTAGACTTTGGCAAGTTAGACATACATGTCTTATTTCTATGATAACCATTAACTACTGAGGGAGAAATATAAAATGAGAGGAAAACATGTCAATCAATCAATAAGTTAAGAAAAGAAAAATTGAAAAAAAGTACCACCACTGCAGAACATATTTTCTTCTCTGACACACATGCACCTTTTACAAAAAATAGACACAAAAAGGCCAAAAAATGAGACTGAAAAGTTGAAAGGAATTCGCATCATATCACATTCTCAGAATATATCACAACTAGACAGAAACCGAAAACAAAATAACTCAAAAATTGCCATGTATTTGGAAAATAAAAGTCACAATTATAAATAAGTCAAGGATCAAGGAAGAAATAATCATGGAAATTTAGAAAGCATTGACTTTTATTTTACTAAATAAACTAAGTGGTGAACTTAAGACATTAGGGGGGTTAAAAAAAAAAAAAAAAAAAAAAACAGAATAAACCCAAGGAGAGGAGGAAGAAAATAATACATATAAAGACAGAAATTAATGAAATAGAAGCTGAAGATATCAAAGAGGACTAATAATCCAATATATGGTTCTATGAAAAGAATAATAAAATAAAATCCTGGTAATACTGGTCATACAAACAGTCTAAGGGATGAAAAGGAGAATACGTATTATAAGTAATGATGTAACTAATATTGAGAATATAAGAATACTATAAATACATTTATACTAATAAATTTGAGAAATTAGGTAAAATATTTAAAATTCTAAGGGAAATACATATAACAGTCTGACTTATGAAGAAAGAAATCCTGTATGTTTTTATAAACATTGAAGAAATTGAGTCAGTAGTTAAAAATCTTCCCCCAAGGAAACCATTAAGCCCAGAAGATTTTATAGGTTTGTTGTATTATTTCATGAAAGATCATTCCAACATTATATATACTCATTGAGTGATTAGAAAAGCAGGGAATACTTTTTCCAATTTATTTCATGAGGTTAACATAACCTATTACTAAAACCATATGAGGACAGTATAATAAAAGAAAATACTCCCTAATTTTACCCATATACATAAATGTAAAAATCCTAAGCAAAGTGTTAATAAACCAAATCAGACGACATGGCAAAAAGATACTGCATTGAGTTGAGTTTATACCAAGAATGGAAAATTAGCTCAACATTAGAGAATCTACAGATGCATTTTATCATATCGACAAATTAATGGGAAAAAGCCACATGTTCATCTCAATAGATGCAAAAAGTGTTTTATTTCAGCAATCATTCGAAATAAAACTCTCACCAAGAAAATTTTCTCAAACCAATAAATGCTACCCACAAAACAAAACAATAAGAAAAGCCAAACACCAAAGCAGACTGTAACAAATATCATATTTGATGGTGAAATGCTATAAAATAGGAAGTAAAAGGTTAAAAATTATAAAGGAAGAAGTAAAGCAATCATTAGGTATGTATTTAGATATGATTATCTACAGAGAAAATGCAATAGAATTTGCAGATAAATTATACAAATTGGTAGAAAAATATAGCAGAATTCATATATGAAAGTCAACTGCACTTCTGTTAGCTACCAATAGAGTCATTTATTTAAAAATATTATTTATAGTAGAAACCAAAAATGTAAGGTACATAAGAATAAATCTAACAAAAAAACTTTATGAATTCTGAAACTTTATTAAAAACATTAAGGAAGTCCAAAATAAATGTGGAGACATAAATGTTCATGGATAGGAATAATTGATAAAGATAATGATTCTCTCCAGACTGACTATTAATTTAATGCAATTCTAATAAAAATCCCAAGAGGATTGTTCATGCACTCTGAGATGCTGATTGTAAGATTTATTTGAAAGAGCAAAGGACCAAGAATACTCAAGTCATTCAAAAAGCAAAACAATAAGATGAGGGGACTTTCTATCAAAAGACACCCTAAAAATAGTGGACAAACACCAATAAAGTGGGAAATTATTTTTGCAACTGACAGAGGAATAGTATTGAGAATCAATCAACCAACAGAGGAATAATATAGAGAATCAACAAAGAACTCATGAATAAAAGAGAAAAATCAAAAAACCTAACAGAAAAGTGGGCAAAAATACAAACAGGTTTCACAAAAGAGGAAGCACATGAATGACTGTAAATATATGAAACATTCCACCACCTGATCAGTAATAAGGAGATGCAGATAAATACCACAATAATATATCATTTCTTAGCAGCCAGGTTGGCAACAATTTTTAAATCTGGCAACATCCCTAGCATTGCTGGGGATCTATATACAACAGACACTTGCATATACTGCTGCTGGGACTATCAATGGGTGCAACTACTTTGAAAACAATGGAATTCCCTAGTAAAGTTGAACATGTTCAGACCTATGATTGACCCATGAATTCCACTCCTAAATGCACTATTGTTCATATACAGCAGGGGATACATGCAACAAAGGTCATAGCAGCATTGTTTGTAATTGCAAAAATCTGGAAATATGCTAAATGTCCATTGGCAGTCAAATAGATCACTAAATTATAACATAATAACACAGTGAAGTATTACAGCATTGGCAGTGAATTTATTAACTACAGATACAAGTATCAACATGTATAAGTTTTATGTCAGTGTTAAGGTTACAGAAAACACATGTAACATGAATCTATTTACATAAAGTTCAAAAACAGCCTAAAGTATAGTTTGTTTGGGGTTATATACGTATGTAGTGAAACTATAAAGCAAGCTTGTCCAACATGCAGCCCAGGACGGTTTTGAATGCAGCCCAACACAAATTCGTAAACTTTCTTGAAACATTATGAGGTTGGTTTTGCAATTTTTAAATAGCTCATCAGCTCTCGTTAGTGGTAATGTATGTTATGTGTAGCCCAAGACAATTCTTCTTTCAATGTGACCCAGGGAAGCCAAGAGATTGGACACCCTTGCTATCAAAAATCCTAAGGGAATTAATAACCAAAAATTCAGACTGGAGATTATTGGCCAAGAAGGAAGAGGAGTAACTAGGGAAGGCACAAAGGGGACTTCAAATAAATTTACTTCTTAAGCTAGGTGGTATGTATAAGGGTTCATTTATCATTCTCTTAAACATCTATATAATCTTACATTATAAAATTTATAGTAACACGTATAACAATTTATAATGTCTTACCTATACAGATGACTGTTGGAGGAATCTTTTTATTTTATATTTATCTTCACAACACCTCTGTTAAGCAAAATGTAGCTTTTTTCTACAGAAAATAAACTTGAGAAGTAAATTGATTTGCTTGAAATTCCATGCTAGGTTGATGATGGGCCTTTGACCAGACCTTAAGCCTCTTGTTCTATAGAGCTTTTTCCACTGCCTGCCCCTGATCCATGCCATGAATTTGTTTATTCATTTGTTCACTTGTCCATTCACTCATTCACCTCATGTGTATTGACCCCCTTCCCGACTCAGGCACTATACTATTGAAATTCTTTCAAGGATAAGCTCAATAATGTAAAAAAGCCTAAGTGGCAGTGCCCTCTGGGTGCATATTCACCCCATTTATAACAGGTCATTTCCTCAGCCCACGTAGTATTTACTTTCTTAGGGTCTGGACACCTGCTGTATGTCCAGACCTTCAGTTTCTCTCATTAGGTATTTCTCACTCGAGAGAGAACTGCAGGCTTCTCCAATTAGCACCCTCACCCTGTGTTTAGAGAAGGCCACTGCACTGAGGTTTTAAGGCAGATAAGCAGTGTCAGCTGACAGGTCCTCACCTCTTGGCAGGCCTTTGTTCACCAGATGGGGAACTCACAGAGCCTACAGGAATGTCAAAACATTTACTTTTGTCTGAGGATAGATAACTTGGCAGAGAATATCCCTTTTCAGAGCTCCAGAGTCCAAAAAATGTTTTGAGCTAGGTCTCCTTATTGTATCTTCATGGAGTTTTCTGCCCATTTTGTCTCATCAGTCCTGATTTTCAGATCTCTTTGTTCAGCACTGAAGCTCAATCACTGTCTACACATTTAAATCACCTTATCTTTAGATGGGCATTCCAGCTTCTAGGGATTCTAAACATTGTTATCACTTCAGCTTTCTGCCTTCTCTTTTTCATATAGATTTTCTTCTGTTATCCTGAAGAGATCACAGGGTGATTTCCCTGAGAGTTTATCAGAGGTGCAAGGAAAGGGTGGGAGAAGCGTGTGCGCCTCCTCCCCAGCATGCAGGCGCGCTGTGGTCCAGTGCAGAGCTCTTTATTTCCTAACATTTGTGGCCTGTCTTTCATGGGCCTGGCACTGTACAAGGCATTGGAGGTAAAACTAGTTGGGACAAGGCTAGAAAAGAATACTATAAGACTTAAAATACAAGAAATACAAGATTCGTTTACCGAGATAGCTCAGATAAAAGAGTTTAAAAGAACAGCACTCAATACGATTGAAAAGTTAAAAACATATTATAGTTGGGATTGAAGATAAGGACAATAAACAAGGAGTAAAAAGGAGTAAAAATATCATAATAAAATGGGCTATACATAATTTTTAAAGTAAAATGTAAGATTCAAAAGGAGAATAGGATAAGATGACAAATTAGAATACCCCATAAAAGTGCAATGAAAGGGATAAAGAAAGACAATAAACTTATATGTGTTAAGGTAATTGGAATATTTTAAGTAAATTGGGATATTAAAGGGGAAAAAAATGTGAAGAAAACCCAAAGGTTTCCTTAGAAAAACAAATAGTCAAACCGAAAAAAGAAAGAAAAAAAAAAAGTACACACCAGCTGGAAGCAAACATACAAGGTAGTATACAAGAAGCCCTTGAGCGCTTGCTAGCCTGACATGACTCTGGCTTCTGGAGGCTGCGCCTCCACTGGCACAACGTCCTGCTTGAAGAACTCTCTGGATGGTGCCTAGGGATTTCTCCTGTTCCTCTCCCCCCACTCGCCGCTCACTCAAGAGGATGTTTATTTTACTGAGTTTGACATGTTTGCTGTATTCTACTTTGCTACGGTTTTAAGATTTTTGTTCGTCTATGTTCAGGCACGTCTATGTGCGTTTTGAACTGTTCATTATAGGTTTGGAGTTCCAAAATCACTTTTGCCAATAAGTTAGATTTTTTTAAAATGTTTGCTTGTTTGAGAAATTTTTTTCTCTCAATCAGGGCCAAATGCCTTTTATTGGATTATAGCACTTATTTCTTTTATTGGTGAAGTACTTATATTTGCAATTTTCTTGCTACAAGTTTGGAAATTTTATGTATTCAAAAATGACTATTGATATGTATTCATGTTATTGTTTTTCTTCTCTTTGTTTTTTTTTTCTAATAAGTTTATTCTTTTCATATGTGATTTCTTAGTCTTTATAACAATGCAAATGTGGAAACTAAGGCTTATAGAGATGTTAAGTAATTTAGCCAGGATTAAATAGCTGAAGGGTTTCAGAAGTCACTTTACCATACCGCCTTCTGGATAAAATGGAATTTATCTATAGGCAGTATAGTCAGATACATTTGGCTTTATTTTCTGTTTTTAAAAAATCTGACTAGATGTAAGATCCTTGATTTTATGCCAGATATTTTGTTATTACTCCTCATAAGACCTCACCAAAAAGAAATCTCTTCATTCCTTGCTTTTGAAAACTCACCTTTAATTTGCAGATTAAGGCCAGGCGTGGTGGCTCTTGCCTGTAATCCCAGCACTTTGGGAGGCTGAGGCGGGAGGATCACTGGAGGTCAGGAGTTCGAGACCAGCCTGGCCAACGTGGTGAAACCCCATCTCTACTAAAAATACAAAAATTGGTGGGGCGTGGTGGCACGCACCTGTAATCCCAGCTATTCGGGAGGCTGAGGCAGGAGAATCACTTGAACCTGGGAGGCGGAGGTTGCAGTGAGCCGAGATTACACCGCTGCACTCCAGCCTGGGCTACAGAGCAAGACACTGTCTCAAAAAATAATAATAATAATAATAATTTGCAGGTTAATTAGGCTTGAATCATGGAACCATTACTTACCAGCTTTGTAACTATTTTCTCATCCATGAGATAGGGAGAATACCTACTTCCTAGGATGCTGTAAGAATTAAAGGAGAAAATGAATATGATTTATTTTACTGAATCCTTGTCTTGAGTGCTACATTATACCGAAAGGCTTCTGTTATGTCTTCATACACATAATAGTCCTGATGAAAATTTTGGTTCCTTTTGGATCCTCTGCTGAAGAAACTTGGGTCAGTGAGTTCAAATCTAGCTCTGGTAATGCCTAATTCCCTCTCCAAACATTAGGATGTGGGAATGAAATTAAGAATTTTAACAGTGAAATATTCTGAAATAATTTACAGAGGCAATTGAAAAATTAGGAAATTCTGGGGATGTGAACTTTGAATGTTGAACATTGTTGACTTCCTTCACATGGCACCTCCAAAAGAACGTGGTGGCACCTAGAGACTAAAGCATGCCTTAGACATGGCCTGACCTGGGGCTGGGGAAGGAAGGGTGTTCAGAGCTGCCCTTGGTCTACTTGTTCCTCAGGGAGTCATTGGGTCCTTTTTTGTGTCTGAAATGTGGGTTGCAGTCTTCTCCCTGCGTTGGCTGGAGCTGGACTCTGTTTATAATGATGCATACCAAATCCTCTTGATGGATTTCTAATTTGGCTTAAAAGACACACCCCAATGAAAGCCAGGAAGAAAAATTACTCACCTGTTGCCATATTTACCATCTACCACAATATATTTGCTTGAACCTCTGTCCTGGCCAGATATTTCCTGGGTGCTGCCTTCAAAGCAACTGATTACATTCCCCACTTCCTCTTAGATAGATTAGTGGGCTCCCCTGGCCTTCAGCAGCTTAATACCAAACAGCATCTGATTCCCTCCTGTTTCCAGAGCCCACATGAAAATCAAACTTTCCAGATATGGATTATGAAAGATAGAGGAAGTGCCCCAAAAGACATTTTATCATCTTTATCTGATTGTGTGTTTCATTTTTACTGGTGAAAAATACATATTTTAAATATTTAGAGTTTTATTTAAAAAAGTGAGGACAGCATTTTTGCATCAGGTTATTCATTTAGCAACCATTTATCCAGTGCTGATGCCAGGCACCGTCCTGGGCTTGAGGATACAGTGATGAGCAAAGACAGACATATCCCTGCCCTCATGGAGCTTATAAACCATTGGAGGAAAAATAAATTATTGAATACCATAGAAATAAATGTAGAATTACAACTCTGATAAGTACTAGAAAGAAAAGATACATAGTACCAAAAGCCATATAACTGGGGGATTTCACCATTTGGGAAGGTTGGGGAAGGCTTGAGCACCTTGGAAGTCTAGAGCCCAGTATCCGTGTCCTACCTTCCAAAGTCACCAGATGAAATCTGGAGCAGGCTTTTAAAAAGCTAGTGTATCAGGCATCCTTTCAAGTGATTACTCTATTCACAGCAAGAGCAAAGATTCTTAAACCTGTCAGATGCCAGATAAACAACTTAACTGAAGGTTTTGAGAAATATTAAAGAGGAGAGTCAATCAATCATCATTAGGTGTCATTCCTTCTTTAAGACACCACTGAAAATTATGAGCGCTTCGTTGACTACCTTTCTGAGGCCCATGACCCATGGGGGCTTTAAGCTAACTTAAATGGCCTGTGGCTGCAGCAGTTTTACTGATAATGTAAAGCCTGCTGATATACCTAGCACTTCGAAGACAAAGTTAAAATTTACCCTCTACTGTCTTTAAAAATATTTCCTTCTGTTTTAAACTTCACTCCAAAGGATAACTTCAAAATAAGCCTCTTGGAGTAGTGGTAGATGGGACAGTCATGAGTCCAGCTGTCCGACTCACGTCTGGCTCTAATTCTTACTACCTCTGAGACTTTGGGCCTGATGTGTCACATCTCTGGACCTGATTTTCCTCCGCCGTATAATGGAGATAGTAAGTATAGCACATCATAGGGTTGTCGTGAGGATTAAATGAGATATTACTAGAGTTCTAGGTCAATGCCTGGCCCGGAGTGAGCACTTAGCTGAGGTTTGCTTTCACTGCGCCCCTCTCTGCAGAAGCGCAGTGAGTAGTAAAGGCAATAGCAACACATGTATATGCTGTGTATTTATGCGTGCGCCTCTCCCGGGAGCATGTGACAAAGCCACACAGATCCTGAGAATGTTAGGAGCACACAGTGTTCCTTCCCTCTGACGGTAGTTTTCCAGAAGAGAAATGGAAACCCCCCCCCCAAAAAAAAAAAAACCATCAGAATAGCCTCCTGTTTGCCCTGACACTACGACTAAGTAAAATAACTCAAAACTCCTCAAAAATATGACTTGGTTCTGTTCAACTGACCTGTGGCTGTGAGTATAGGATATGAACATGTATCTAACACCTGCCAAACTGTAGTCTCCCACAACATCCCCACCCCAACATGTGAAGGAACCACAAATGAAGTGATATGGGAAGGCCAGACTGAAAACTTCTCCAGGCAGGTAAACGCAAAGCAAACATTTTTCTCTGCCTCCTGAGATGGCCAGGAGTGTTGTTCCTGGAACCAAGGCAACAGGTATTGGATAACAGTGACTGACTGGGCTGACATTTTTTTTTTAGTCAGGTCCAAGTTCTCATTCTGGGATACTCTTTGGGAAAACAGCCTTGAATTCAGTTTGTAAATTTATACTTTTTCTCTTTGTTCATGTTTCTAGTCCAACTTTCTCAATGGAGAAACAAATACTATAGCAGAGAAAAGTGTGATGGCTTTTTACAAAAATCAAAATGATTTATATGCATCGAATGTTGTTCTATTACCGATTTGCTGGTGCTTTTCATTAAGTAATAGACCCTTAACAAATATAACCACTTTATTTTCGTTCATGTCATTGATTTTTACAAGCATTTATTTGTTCACTTAGTCATTCAACAAGCACATGTTAAGTGTTTACTTTGGACACATGATCTGGGAGGTACAAATGAAGTTGTGAAGAAAATGGGTCGGAATGTTAGAAATCACACCTTTCCCAGAAAACCCAGACTATGTGGCAGATGCACCTGTGGATGGAATTGGAACTGAATAAAATAGGCCAGCACATCACGTGTTTTTTGAATTTCCTCTGAGGAATCAGAGAATAAATGCATGCTCATGCTAACGGCAATACCTGTCACAATCTGGAAAAATACATAATTTCAGAGAATTATACATCAGTTTATTTTTTTAAAGGAGGGCAGGATGCTAGGGACCCATGAAAGGGGGTCACCCTTCTTCACTGTGTCCTGTACCTACCCCATCCCTGACAACTGCATCAGCCCTGACACCTCACAGCCATCTCACCCTCTCGGCTTTTAAGTTCTAGCCCAACAAATTTACGTGGAGTTCAACAAACACATCAGACTGTTACATCCCTTTCTGCCTCCACATATGTTGTTCCTTTTTCTGGAACATTCTTCTTTCTACCTTCCCTTAATATCTGCTCAATCTTCCAATCCCAGTTCAGGTCTCTGATCCTTTGAGAAGCCTCTCGTGGCCCTTCCCACACCTTCCTAGCCACTCCCTCCTCCCTGGTACTTGGAGACCTTGTCATATATCCATCGTCGACAATGTCATACCGAATTACAGTTATTTATTTACACATCTGTATTTCCTGTCCAGCTGTGAGAAACTGGGTGCATCTTGATGTGAGTGACAAGGTGTTGCTTTCCAGCAAGTGCCACGATCACTGGCACAGAAGAGATGCATAGCTGGTGTCTGTTGAACTGAGAAAACTGTACAGGTGTTTTTACAGTTCTTATTAGGCTAGGAGTTTGATGTGAGAGGAACCATTCAGCAAATATTTATTGAGCACATACTATGTGCAAGGCACTGTTCTAAGTGTTAAGGATGGAGCAGTGAACAGAAGAGACAAATGTCCCTGCTGTTGTCGAGCCTAAAGTTTACTCTTTAGACTCAGCTAAAAATTGTATTACTAGGGAGAAAGAGAAGAACTGATATTGAGATAATTAGCAGTCCTTGCTGTACATTTCTTTCACTTTCTCGGTGATAATGGGCATGTATATCTTTTTTTCTTAAAAAATGGTAGGCTGTAGTAATTGTAGTTTGTTTGCCTCAAATGCATGTGTTGAACTTTTTTGCATGTGTCTTAAGAGCGTATTCAACAAGCTGTCTTATTTCTTATTTGAGGATGTGTGTGTGTGTTGGGGACAGCCAGGGGAAGGAAAGTATTCTCGAAAGCTCCTTCACATGCTGTTAGCTCCTCAGAATAACCCAGTGAGCTAGGTAGATGCAGCAGATGTTATTGTCCCATTTTACAGATGGAAAAACAAGGCACAGAGAGTTCAAGTAAATTCATTAAGATTACAGAGTTAATTGGTGAAAGAGCCATGCCTCCTGACTTCATACTTTTTATTTGATTAAGGATATCGTTAGCGAAATAGTAGTGTCAAGGAACTCAGGATTAATAGATAACTTAAATATTTATTGTCATTCTTAACTGCAGTTGTTTTCAGAAATGAATGAATCAAAGTAAATCTTTCTACACAGAACACAGACACTTCCTTCAGCTTTCTCCCAGTCCTCAATCCAAGAGACCACTTTGCCTTTACATTGTCACTGCAGTTCAGCCAGTTCTCCTCCATATAACAGAGCAGATCCTGGTGGGGAGATCCTCCTGTCAATAATTGCTGCACGTAGCAAGCCCAGTCCTTGGGCTGTGACTTTCCCTGTGGTTGCACTGGCTCCAGTTCCCCATGACCTCATATTTCAGAGGCTCCATGTTTTGCTGTAGCATCGCTCTGCCAGGCCCAAGAACTAACTGTTTACATGGACCTAGCCCCATCATTAGGCAGTGCTGGACATCCCCCCTCAGAGTTTAATCATCCATGTCCTGTTTCAGCTGCTCCACCTAGCTCCTCTGCTGAGACCTGACACTTCTCACTTCCTTGCAACTGCCCACACATTCCTGGGCCCTTGCATCTGCTCATCTCATGTACAACCAAGATACTCATGAAGCAGAGCAAAGGATTCCTCTCTGCTACACTGGAACAGAAAACTGAGAATTTCAGAAATTAAGAAAAATACATATCAAAGATCAGGTATAAATGGAAAGAAAACAGTATTTGGAAGAGAGTCTCTAAGCCTCACATTCCTCTTCTGTAAAATGGGGATAATAATACTTACAGGAGAATTACTTTAAATGCTAAAGTTATATATGTAAAATGGTCAGCTTAGTGCCTGGAACATAGTAGATTCTCCACAAAGGGTAAAGAATAAGAAAATAATTTTTTTTCTTTTTCCATAGTATTTAAAGTTTGAGCAGCCATACTCAAGGTAAATGAAACCATATGTTCACACAAAAACTTGTACATGAATGTTCATAGCAGCATCGTTCATAGTAACTAGAAAGTGAAAACACCCAAGTGTCTATTAACTGATAAATGGATAAACAAAATGTGGCATATCCATACTATGGAATATTATTTAGCCATAAAAAGAAATTAAGTACTGATACGTGCTACAACATGCATGAACCTTGAAAACAGTTGCAAAGTGAAAGAAGTCAGACACAAAAGGCCACAATCGTATGATTCTATTGATAAGAAAGGACGAGAATAGGCAAATTCATAGGGACAGAAAGCAGAAAAGTGGTTACCAGGGGCGGGACGGGTGAGGAGTGACTGCTAATGGGTGTAGGGTTTCTTTTTGAGGTGATGGAAATGTTCTGGAATTGGATAATGGTGATGGTTGCACAACTAAAAACCACTGTATTTTATACTTTAGAAGAGTGAATATTCGGTATGAGAAATGTATCTCAATAAAGTTTTTAGTAAAAAGTTTGTGCAGCAGTAATCATGTCTTAGTTGCTGCGCAATGAGAGGAGGTATGTACGGTGTTTGCAGGAAGTGTACACTTATACTCATCCCGTGGTGCCGCCATCATTTTTTTTTCTTCTTTCCAATTCTCTTGATATTAGACTGGTTGAGAGAATTACTTACACCTTGCTCAATCTATGCATGTTTGTCTTTTCTTTCTCATGGAAGATGTTTTCTGTTTTGTGAAAGAAGCGAAGTTATTATTGCTATCCTCCCAGCCATATTTGAAATATTTAATTACTGAAATATGTGCCCTGAGTATGTGTGGATGGATGGACCTGGGCTATTAAGAGATAAAACAATGTGTTTTTTATGTTGGTTTCTGAGACCTCCTGCCAGGCTGGAATATTTTCATGGCATTTCAGCCTAAAAGTTTGTACAGGTTATAAATAGACATTTATCTCTAAAAAGTAGATAGCCAGCTTCTCTTGAAACAATTTGAAAGCCTAGCATTTCTGGGCACACATTCCAGCGCAGCAGCAATCAGCTGGGGCCCACATGTGCCTATTCTCAACAGTCCTTTCAGGCTGTTGGCTCATACACGGCCCATTTCACTTCTTTGTTATCTGTGCTCAGCCTTTGTAGGCATTTGGGTTGGATGAGGAGAAGTTCCCTGAAATTGTTCATTCATTCACTCATGAAACTCATGATAAGTGCTTATTTTATAGTGAACTGTTAAGTACTGGGACAGTCCCTGTCCTCAGAGGAAGAAAGTCGAGTAATGAAGAAAGAAATAGAACCAATTAATTATAATACAGGAGCAGCCTGTATTATACATATACTGTATACATACAGTGCTGGAAGCACGGCAAGCTAGTGTTGCATAATTACAGAAAGAGGGTGTCCAATCTAACCTTATGTGTTTGGAGGGTGCAGAGGTTCAGGACTCCTGGAGAAAATGTTATTGGATCCTGCTGTGTCTTCTCTTTAGTACCAGTGCTACATTTAACTAGTAACTACATGTCTTCAGGGTACATCCACAAAATAAAGAACTTATCAGAATTGGAAAATCCAATAGGGACGAGAAAACGGGCCATGATGAGTGGGTAAAAAGGGTGGGAAGAAGAATAAATAAGGGACAAAGGAGAACAAAAACAGGAAGAGGGTACTTAGACAAACGAGAAACATATTTGTCTTGTCTCAGATGCTCCCACTGATATTTTCATGGAATTCCAAGGGTTGTGACTCCAAGGAAAATCATGCTGAAAGTAAACCTAAGCAAAGCTTTCAGGGAATGGATGAATCTTCCCATTTTTCTTTTGTTTTTTTTTGCTGGGACATTTCCATCCTGTCATCCTGAGATGATCATATTGGTCATATTGATTTATATTCTTGACAAGGTAGAGAACTTCCAATTTGACAGTGTTTCCTGGTCATCTACTCTCTGTTGGACAGGTGTGGTGGGGAGCCTGGGGTCGGGGGGTGGGTGTTGAGGGACGGATTAGAAGGCCTAAATAAAAAGGCCAAGATCTAGTACCCACCATTTGCATGACTTGAGCAAGTCATAACCTCTCATCCTCAGCCTTCTTTTCTATAACGGGGGAAATAAAGATAATGAGTAATTTAGTTAATCATAAGGCTAAAAATGGATTTGTATGTGACATAATGTTGACAAGAAAAATATATCTCAGAATCATGAGTATCAACAATAGCTCAATTATAATATGCTTAATTAAGTTTATTAATTTTATTAAAAGATGATACTGGGCTTTTGAATTGACTGTTAACTGGTCAATCAGCAAATTTTACCATCAGGAAAAATTTAGGTATGCTGTTTAGGGATGAAATTGATTGGTTGCTTGAATTTCTAGAATCAAATATTTATTTTTACATCACACATACCCAGACTTCAGGTGTGTTGTGTCTATGATTGTTTCTGGGATGAAATGAGACATACTGAGGAGGGATGTTGAGGCAGTATAAACATTAATTTTGCTGGTGAGGAGGTTTTCATAAGAAGTGAGTTTTTCTGATTTCTTAGTTCATTGTGAAGAATTGCAACTAATTGACTTGGTATGAATAGGATCTAGGAAAAGCTTTTTGTGGGAGGAATCCCCAGGTCCCCAATCCATATTCATGCCTTAACTATATCCATATCTAGTTTCCACCCACAAGAAGGGTTCCGGATCTTTAGACAGAACTCTACCCGGTAACCAAGAAGCAAGAATCAATTGGCATATTTTGCTGAGTAGCTGAGCGTGTCTCTGCCTTTGGCACGTCTGTTGCTGGGGAGGCGTTCCTTGAGACTGGACACAGAGGTGGTGGGACTCGATAATATGACCTCTCTTGAAAATGAATTACAGTAGTTGCTTTCATTAGTGGAATTTTATTTTTAGGTGGAGCTCTTTATTTTCTACACAAATGAGTCTTCTTTGCTGGATGAAAACAAGAAGCATCTGAGAGGGTAGTTCAGTGTTTGAAGTCTTGAATTGGAAAATTTACCTTTGCCAACTCACTAGTCATGGTGAGGATTGTCCAGGTGGTGACTAACTTTGTTGTTCATTCCATTGCCATTCCCTTGAGCCTCTGGGGAAAGTATTTTGTGGGTTCTCAGGCACCAAGATCAATAGATCAGTCGCTGTCCAGTGTTGCCATCCTGCTGCTCCACCAGTCGCAGACCTCTTCTATAGTGACAGAGGTCTAGACTTTCCGGGGTGTGACAGGGAAGCTGAGGACATTCCCTGAGTCTCAGTACAGATGGAAGTGATCAGAAGTACCATGTCCTGGCTGGGCGCGGCAGCTCATGCCTGTAATCCCAGCACTTTGGGAGGTTGAGGAGGTGGATCACCAGAGGTCAGGAGTTCGAGACCAGCCTGACCAACATGGTGAAACCCCGTCTCTACTAAAAACACAACATTAGCTGGGCATGGTGGCACATGCCTCTAATCCCAGCTACTTGGAAGGCTGAGGCAGGATTATCACTTGAATCCAGGAGGCGGAGGTTGCACTGAGCTGAGATTGTGCCACTGCACTCCAGCCTGGGCAAAAAGAGTGAAACTTCATCTCAAAAATAAAATAAAACAAGGGAGTACTGTGTCCTCAATTTCTGTGTCCCACCTGCTGAGAGATCCAGTCTGCATCTTTAATATGATTCCAGTGGCCCCATGCTTACCAATATGAATTTAGCCCTAACAACCTCAGTAGGACTTGTGGTCAAAATAAATGAGTCAGTTCTAATTATTTCTAGTTGGCGCTGAGTCTTAAGAGGCAAGACTTAGAAATGAAAACTAACTTCTGGAACAAGGAGAAATGTCAGTGTTTTTAGACATTGCCAGATAAATCTCAATATTTTTTTTCCCACAGCCAAGCATCCTGCAAGGATCCTTCCAAGCTGTCTCATCCTGCAGACATGTTGACTTCTTGGCCTGCTCTTTGTGCTCCCTTCCATGTAGTGGTGACAATGCACCTGTTGACCTGGGAGCATCATCAGTTAAGGGGATCCCTACACATGTTGTGATCACACCTCCAATACGTGTTTCCCTTAGTCCCAATTCGATTTTGAATTCAAGACTCATGGGCCTTTACTAACTTGCACAGCTGGAGAAGAGGAAGAAGGGGAAATAGGAACTAAAAGCAGAATCAGAGGGAAAGCAGACGGGCAGCACTAGGGTGAGAGGTGGCCAGTGTGGATGTGGCACCTGTTTCTACCAGCGCTCCCTTTTCAAGTATTAGCTCCAAAGAAAGCAAGCCAGGACTCATGGACAGAGAGGAAGCCAACTGTGAGCACTGAAGCTGTCTCAGGGCCACAGCTCCCCTAAAAGTGGAAGGGAGAGACCTTGGGGCTGGCCGGTACCAGGGCTCCTTAGAGGTAAAGGAAAGTTATTGTCCCAACGTGACCTTCAAAGAAAATTAAAAACAGCTCAAGAGCTGAGCTCTCCTTGCTGTCTTTTTTGTTGTTGTTGTTTTTCTTTTGAGACAGTCTCGCTTTCTCACCTAGACTGGAGTGCAGTGGCATGATCTCAGCTCACTGCAATCTCTGCTTCCGGGGTTCAAGCAGTTTTCCTGCCTCAGCTTCCCAAGTAGCTGGGACTACAGGCACGCACCATCACGCCTGGCTAATTTTTGTATTTTTAGTAGAGACGGGGTTTCACCATGTTGGCTGGGCTGGCCTTGAACTCCTGACCTCAGATGATCCACCTCAACCTCCCAAAGTGCTGGGATTACAGGCGTGAGCCACTGCACCCAGCCTCTCCTTGCTGTCTTATCCTGAGTCAGAGAGACCCAGGGAAGAGAGAGTGAGTGGAGGTGTTGATTTAGGTGTGAATCCACTCTAGTAGGAGAATGGAGGCAGACTGAGCTGTGTGAGCCTCCCGGAAACATGGTCACCCAGCCAGCCCATGTTTGTATTTTTCCAGTTTGATTACTAACTGTCAATTACTTGCAGATCACCTCTCCAGATGTCCAGCTGTCCTTGCACATTATTTGTTTTCTTCAAGTAATCTGTTAGTGATGTCTGCAATTTTTCCGGGTGCCTTTTCTGGTCTGATTGGGAGGAGGATGACAGATTCGAGGCAGTACTCATTTTCCACAGGAACCGCAAGGAGCCTTCAGACTGAGAGAGAGGCCACTGTGCCTCACCTCCTCCTGAGGGGCCTCACACATTCTGGGTTCTCAGCTTCCTAACTTCATGGAAAAATCTACCTCAGCCGCAGAGGTTTTTGTGTCTAGCTGCTTGTGGAGTGCTGCAGCAGGACAAGCACCGCGCTGTTGTTGCCTTGTGCTACAGGGCTCTGAAAATAGAACCGTTAGCACCAGCCTCGGGTTTCCTCCAGAGAGCTTGCATCTGAGCCTTTGGTATCTCTCTCTGTCCAACCCTCTGAATAGCCCAGGGCCTGTAATGCTTTCATTATTATGCATTCAAATGGAAACATACTTTTGTCAGAGCGATTACAAGGCAGCAGTTAGGAGTGTCTGCCTGGATTTCTTCGTTTTTGCCTTTTTTTGACAGTGGGGAGGAGGAGCAGGGAAACTCAGTCTTCAGTGGGGCTGCGAGGCTTCCTCGGTGGGCTGGTGTGGCCAGGGCCTCTTCCTCCTCTGGGAATGAGTGTAGGAGAGATTGGCCCTGCACTTCAAAGACCAGGATGGATGCACCTGTCTCCAACCACAACTGGAGGACATGTTCATTTCCTCAGAAGCCTGAGAACAAAGAGAATCTTAATTCAGGGAAGTAAGAGTACAGACAATTTTTTAACTCAGTAAAGAGAATATTTGAAATCTGTGCATCTGTTTTTAATTAGACATCTTTACCTCTGCATACTTCTAAGGCAGCTAATTTCTAAGGGTGTTCATCAGGAGTGGATGCTTGGGCAGGTTTTAGAGTTGTTTAATCTGTACACCAGGAAAATGCATTTCGTACAATAAGACCAACTCTGTCAAAAGGATTAGGAAATGGGAATGCATTGATGTAGAGAAGGCAAAGAGAATTTAAGAAGTCCTGTGTAATGAAGAAACAACAACCAGGGAAAGAAGTAGATGATGTATAAATTACCTAGACTATTTCTTTAAGAGATGGGGTCTCGCTATGTTGCCCAGGCTGGAGTGCAGTGACTATTCACAGGCACAGTTGTACTCACTGCAGCCTGGAGCTCCTGGGCTCAAGTGATCCTCCTACCTCAGCCTCTCAGGTAGCTAGGACTAAGGGGGTGTGCTACTGCACCTGGCAAATTCTCCTACACCATTTATAAATAATTTAAGAATAATGTAGAATTCTCATAACTTTTGGCTAACACTGTGATGAGGAATTTTTGTTTTGTTTAGTTTTAACTTACTCCTCTTCATAATGTTTTGAGTGAAGAATAAGGTGCTTTATGGTAAATTCCGAGTTTCAAGAATTGCTCTCTGCATGCTTCCTGTTACAAGACCAGTGGTAGGACTCTCATTGTGCTCTTCATGGCCACCTGTTACCCTGAATGTTGGTAGCTTGTGACCATGAGTCAAAATGGATGTGACTTTTGCTGACTTTGCACTTTTTGGCACAATCACAAACTCGGTGGAGCCTGTGGCCTTCTTCCACGTTGCTTTCTGGGCCACTTTCCCACCTCTGTGAGTTGCTAAGGGCTCCTCCTACCCCATCTTGGTCCTAAGGTGCTCACCTCGCATCCCTCAAAACTGTCAGCTTCACACATCACCTCTCTCCCTCTCCAGGCCATGGAATGTCCAGGTGGACCTGTGGGTCTTTCTCCCTCCTAGACCTTGCCGTGAAGAGAGGAACTGGTTCTCATCTAATTTCAAGAAGACACTTGAAAGTAGATCAAGTTGGCCATTGGTGTCATCTCTAGTTATTGGATAATGTTTTTAATTAGCCTAGTTTTAGTTTAAGTATCTATTTTACAAAATAATATTTTCAAATACTAGTTATGTACCTCTATGTCCCATTTTTCTATACCCTATGACTTAAGTTACATAGTTTTAAGTTACTTGGTATTTTACAGAAATGTATTCCCTATCTAAATAGAGTTCCACCATGCATTGCTTAACAATGTATTTTTCTCTCTTGAACATTTCTGAACATTACCTCTCTTCAATGTTATTTTTTTAGGAGATAAAGAAATTTGAATATATTTAGAGGCAATTTAAAATCAAGTAAAAACTATAATGGTTCATTTTAATGAAAAGCACTGTTTTTTATGTGTATGCTTTATTTATTTATTATATTTATAGAGACAGAGTCTCACTCTATCACCCAGGCTGGAGTGCAGTGGACCAAACTTGGCTCACTGCAACCTCCACCTCCCAGGTTCAAGCGATTCTCCTGCCTCAGCCTCCTGAGTAGCTGGGACTAATAGGCACGTGCCACCATACCCAGCTAATTTTTTGGTTTTCTTTAGTAGGGATGGGTTTCACCATGTAGATCAGGCTGGTCTCAAACTCCTGACCTCAAATGATCTGCCCACCTTGGCCTCCCAAAGTGCTGCAATTACGGGCATGAACCACTGCACTCGCCCTTTATTTATATTTTCTTTCAATTTATTTTAAATCATCCTACAAATCGCAGTGGAAGTAATGATGCAATAAAAACTAAATTATTTCATGTGTACCTCTGATCATTTTTCAAACCTGTATTATATGTATATATATTTTTGGTGAAACTTTATTTATTTGTAAATTTCCAATTTCATTTTAGATACAGGGAGTATATGTGCGTGTTTGTTACATGGGAATGTTACATAATACTCTTATCATACACTAAATTTCTATACTTTCTGTTCTGTGCCGCTGGGCTCCCTGTGTCATTTATCCCTGTGTCATTACCACGCAGTTTTAATTGTAGTGGCTTGTTTTTTTAGTATCTGCTTGCATTTTATTCTGTGTGGTTATTAAAAACCAGGAATAGGTGTGGAATTTTGTTAAAGACTTTTTACACATTTACAGAGATAATCATGATTTTTCTCCAGGTCCATTAACATAGTGAATTATGTCAATGAAATTCCTTCATATTAAACATTCTTAGACCATGCTATATTTTCTTAATAAGATGTTGGACTCTGTTTGCTAATACTTTATTTAAGATTTTTGCAGCATATGCATTAAAGGATATTGGCCTATAGTTTTGTGTGTGTGTGTAAATCTTCATAAGGTTTAGACATCAATATTATACTTGCAATATTAGAAGAACTTAGAATTTTCATTTTTTTCCCTACACTCTGGATAACAAGCTGTAGAGCACTGGAAGTATCTATTGTAGGATTTGGTAGAATTCCCTTGTAAAAACACATGAGCCTAGTTGGGTTTTTTTTCCTCCTTACTGTCTTCATGGAAGTTATTCATTTAAGCTTTATATCTCTTCAGGAGTTAATTTTGCTAACATGCATTTTTTTAGAAAATCTTCTATTATATTTAGTTTTCAAAGTTATTTATCATTGAGTTGTACAAAGTAGTTGATTACACATTTTTAAAATTTTTCTTTCAAATCAATCATATTGTTTCCCATCCTTACCATTTCTTACTGTTTTATATTTGTTTGTCTTAGGTAGATTAACTAGGGCTTGTCTTTTATTGATTTTTCTCAAAGAAGCAGCATTTTAGTTTGTTTCTACTCTTTTCCTGTTTTATATCTCACAACTTTCTACCCTTATGTTTATTAATTTCTTTATATATGTTTACTTTGTTGCTTTTCTCCTAGCTTTTTGAGTAGAAATTTAACGCATTTATTTTTATTTATTTAAGCATATAAAACTGAATTTTTCTCTAATTACTGCTTTAATTGTATCCCAAAATTCTGGTATGTAGTGTTTTCACTATTAATTTTTGGAAGTTCTGAAATTGTCTTGTATTTATTTTTTAAAAAAGGACTTTGTAAGAGAGTTTTTAGTGGATTTAGGGGGTTTTATTTTATTATCAACTTCTATGTATATGTCATTTAGATCAGAGAATGTTGTTTATATAATTTCAATTTTATGGAGGCTTTCTTTGGGATGTAATTGTTGGTCAGTACTAGTAGATGTTCCATGTGCACTTGAGAAGTCTCTATTAAGTGCGTTGTATAGATCCTATATATACTTACTTTTTCCCCATTTGTACCATCTTTAACTGGAAGTGGTATGTTAATATCTCTTATTGTTATTTCTGTTTTTCTTTACAGTTTCTATACTTTCTACTATATTAGGGGTCAGCAAATTATAGCCTACAGACCAGCTGCCTGTTTTTATAAATAAAGTTTTGTTGGAACACAGTAATGCTCATTCATTTACATATTGTTTATGGCTGATGTATCACTACAATGGCAGAGTTAAGTAGTAGTTGCAGATAGTATATAGCCTGTAAACCTAAAATGTTTACCATCTATTTCTTGAAAGAAAGTTTGCCAACTCCTGTAATATATGAAAGTGCATAGAAATTCACACTTGGTATATTTTGATGTGAATGGCCTCCTTTAGTATTATAAAGTCTCTTTCTTTGTCATCTTAATGCTCTTTGTCCTGAATTCTACCTTGTTTGTTGTCCGGATTACAACTCCTGCTTTTTTCTCTTTTTCTGTTTTTCATTTCATTATCTCTTCATTTATAGGTGTTCTGAATAACTGTTTTACATGTGTTGGGTTTTGCTTTGTGATACAATTTGAAAATACTTTTTTTAATAAATGAGTTAAGCCCCTTTACAAGCGAATTCATTTGTTAAACTTTCAAGATAGAACAGGCACAAGTTTTGTATACATTATTTAAAGACTTTTGAAAATGCTCTATTTTGTAAATGTGATGATAAAGTTAATCCAAAATAGATAATGGAAGATACCTTAATTTTTGAGTTTTATATTCAGAATTATTATTGTAGCTTCACAATGATTAAAGCAGCACTGACTAGATATTTTGTGGTGGTCAGAAATTGACTTGAAATGAAGATAAAGCAGAATTATTGCTCAAATTGAGGGTCATTGTTAGTGAAGTTGAAAAGTGGAGTTTACATCCCGGGTAACTGAAAATTAAAACATATAGAAAAATTTCCAAGAAGATTCATTAATTGACCCTCAGTTAATTCATTTTATCCTTGGTGTTTTCATGTGCTTATTTATTAATGCAACTATTTACACGTTCTTCAATTGGCTGAGCCCTGTTTAAGGATCTAATGACACAAAGATGATTTTAAGCAGTGTCTCTCACTTTAGAAATTTATTGTCTAGTTTGGACTATGAGGGAGTTACTTTCACATATACATTTTTTTTTTTTCCAGGAGTAGCCATTCTTCTTTCAGTTAGTTTGGTGTCTTTGGGATTTCCCTCTCTTTCTGTGGATGACATAGTTAAACTATATTGTGCTTTCTCTCATGCAGGGCAGCCACTGATCACAATGTGGATAATACAACAGAAATACTCAGGGAGTGGTTGAAAAATGTACAGAGACTCTATCACTATGTCGAGTGGAGGCCTATGGATGAACCGGAGTGAGTAGCAAGAGCAAAATTTGTAAACTCATTATTTACCCTTCCTCTTTAACTAGCTCTCTAGGGCTTCCAGGTTTGGAGGCACATGTGCTTTTCATTGTCTTTCATTTCTGCACCTATGTGAGTTCTGAATATCTGCGATTTCTCCCTTTTAGAGATCTTCACAGTACTCTCTTCCTGTTTACTCCCACAGCTGCCAGTCAAGTTCAGGTTTTCATTACTTCATAAATAAATTGACATGACAGTGTATATTTTTAAATATTGATATTATTTATTCATATTTTAAACATAAACTTTTATATTTGAAGGATCATAGTGAAAATGTGTATACTTTCTACATATACCTTGCTTTTTTCAACTTATATCTTGGTAATCATTCTATAGCAATAGTTAAGGAGCTAATTTTCTTTTTTTCTTTTTTCTGCATAATCATTGTTGTGTGTGCATTTACCATAATTATTTAATCAATCCCCTACTGATGCTCATTTAGGTTATTTCTTATCTTAACCATAGAAATTCCTTCTTTCTTTCTTTTCCTTCTTTTCTCTTCTTTCCTTCCTTCCTTCTTTCTTCTTTCTTTCTTTCTTTCTTTCTTTCTTATTTTCTTTCTTTCTTTCTTTCTTTCTTTCTTTCTTTCTTTCTTTCTTTCTTTCTTTCTTTCTTTCTTTCTTTCTCTCTTTCTTTCTTTCTTTCTCTCTCTCTCTCTCTCTTTCTTTCTTTCTTTCTTTCTTTCTCTCTGTCTCTCTTTCTTTATTTCTTGACAGGGTCTCACTCTGTCACCCTAGCTGGAATGCAGTGGCATGATCGTAGCTCCACTGTAACCTCGTACTCCTGGGCTCCGGCAGTACTCCTCAGTCAGCCTCTTGGGTAGCTAGGACCACAACCATGCACCACTGTGCCTGGCTAATTTTATTTTTATTTTTTGTAGAGACATGATCTCACTATGTTGTCCAGGCTGTTCTTGAACTCCTGGCCTCAAGCGATCCTCCCACCTTGGCCTTCCAAAGTGCTGGGATTACAGGTGTCAACCATTGTGCTTGGTTACCATAGCAATTTATTTTTCTTTTTCTTTCTTTTTTTTAGATGGAGTCTCGCTCTGTCACCCAGGATGGAGTGCAGAGTCGCGATCTTGGCTCATTGCAACCTCCGCCTCCTGGGTTCAAACGATTCTCCTGCCTCAGCCTCCTGAGTAGCTGGGACTACAGGTGTGCACCACCACGCCTGGCTAATTTTTTGTATTTTGAGTAGAGAGGGGTTTTCACCATGTTAGCCAGGATGGTGTCGATCTCCTGACCCCGTGATCTGCCTGCCTTGACCTCCCAAAGCGCTGGGATTACAGGCGTGAGCCACCGCACCTGGCCACCATAGCAATTTCTTAATTGCTTCTATCTCCAAGTCATCCTACGTACCATACAGTCAAATCAATCTACCTCAGATACAAATGAAATGGTTTCATTTCTTTACTAAAAATACTTTACTTACTCTTTAGGACCTGAACAAAGTTCAAACACCTAAGACTTATATTTTTAAAATCCATGAATTTAGCACCAAAAGAAAATGTGCTTTATCCAGAACGTTCCTTTTATTTCCAAACCCCACACTGTTGCTTATGCAGGTCCTGGAAGACCCTTTCCTTCTTTATAACTAACTCTTACCTTAAATCACGCCTACTATAGAAACCTATTCTTAATCATTCAGTTATAAATATCTACCTTTGTCTCAACAATTGTATTGCTTATATTCTATGTCATCCTTTTTGGCACAATGATATACGTAACTAACATCGTTAATTAACTATGCAATTAGTGTATTTTTTTCCTAAATAAATTGTAAGTTCTTTGGCAGGGGCTAGAATATATAAACACTTTACATTCCCCCTATCCCCTCAGAGCCATATTCTTGGCAGGCACTAAATTAATACTGGTTGGATGAACAAATAAGAACAAGAATAAATGTGTTTAAAACTTACTATTATAAATGTTCCCAAAGCTACTACAATTTTACCTTCACCAATTGTAGAAATAGAATGAAGGAGTTGCCTGAATTTCTTCCCCAGATAAATCATTTATTGAAAGTCGAATTTGTATTATAGTAATAGTAAATGCTATTCCAGAACAAGTTTCTGTTCTTCTAGTCTCTCCATATGTAAGAATTCTTATAAATATTTATATTATAAAATAAATATATACAATATAATATAATATATACCTATTTATTTCTCAAATTCAAGCAAAATTTAACAGTGAAGTCTGAACACCGTAAAAGATTGTAAACACTCGTTTAGAGTGCCTTATAATGGAGTTTGGCCTAATAAAAATGGCATAGAAATATTTTGTGTCCCTTCTTTGCATCTTGGTAATGTTCTCTGCAGCCAGGTTTTGACTAAATCTATTATATGCCAAGGTCAGTGTGAAAAAATATTAGAGCAGGCATTTTTGGGGGGGAATATATTTAGAAAAATGAGAATTCCATTGATTTTCATTGAAACAATAATTGGGGAAGACATTCCAGAAAATTCCTGTGCTGTATATAGTTTTATTAACCTTGTTTGTAGAGTTACAGTCTCATTGTTCTTGCAGTTTTTTGTTCACTAAAACAAATGTACTGCCAGTGCAGCTATGAGATCTTGAAGTGGTGGCCAGTTTTGGGTTACTGCAACAGTATCAATGTCCGTGCCAGTTGGGTGCCTTCAGAAGGGTTTTGGAGTGTGCTCCAACCCACTTGCCTGTGTGGCCATGGAGGAGTCTTGGCCTGGCTGTTTTGTGAATCTTGATAGAGATTCCATGACCTCACTTTATCTAAGACAGATCAATGTGTTAGACTGTGTGGAATCATTTGTGGAGACACCAACAAGTAAATTAAACCTTTGTTTTTCCTGGGAAACTCATGTTTTACACTGCATACTCTCTAAATTTATTTGATGTTGGGATGTATAAAAATTGTCTAGGAACATGAGCTTTTTGCTTGGATTCAAATCTTGATTGTGCCCCATTGTGTAACATTGGATGAATGACTTAACTGCTCTACCCCAATATCTTCACCTATGAAATGCGGAGAACAGTAGTACTCACCTCAAAGGGCTCTCATGAGAACCCATTGAAATATTTCATGTAAAGATTGTTGTTTACAGTGAGCAGTGAGTTACTTGATTCTCATTGCTCCAGTTTCCTCATCTGTAATATAGGGATGATTGTAATAATAGTATCTACTTCCTGTGGTTGATAGAAGATTGAATGAATACATATAAACATTTAGGACAGAGCCTGGTACATGTAGGTACTCAATAATGATGAGCTATCATTATTATTTTAGGTCTTACCCTGATGAAATTGGACCAAAGCACTGGCCAAGCTCCCGGTTTGCCCATGTGATGAAACTACGACAGGCAGCCCTTCGAACTGCGAGGGAAAAATGGTCAGACTACATTCTGGTAAAAACAGATGTTTGATTTCTTGACAGCTGTCATCTTGAATGTATCCAAATCAGTCATCCAAAAACTAGAACCATGGAAGCAATCAAAACAACTTTTGGCTTAGGCAGTGCCTCCCCAACTTTTTAAGAAAGGAACAAGGAAATTTTTGGTAGTTTAATATTGGGCTACCTGGACTTCATCTTCAGGCCCACATGCATTTTCGAGGGTAGGTGAAGAAGCGCCTGAATTTTTGGTCTCTGTCATGCAACAGGCATAAGAACTCTGCATATTTCTAGTTCATGGGAAATGCTGTAGGTAAAACAATGTAAGTTGTTCTTATAACTTTTTGGAAGAATTTGGGGATATGAAAAGTAATTATCTAAAAAAATAATTGAGCCGAACAGCTCTGAAACAGTTCCCTTTTGCTCCTGAATGATCTGGGGAGTAGCATCTGTTACTTGGCTTCCTGGTTGCTCCCAGTGATGCTCTCTTTGAGAACTTATGTCCATCCCCAGTCCCTCCACCACAGTGAAAATCTGCCCAATAATGTGTCATGCACACTTGTGACACAAATCCTTTCATGGAAGTTTTCAAATTGTACTGACAATATTTAACGTTGTATAGCTGTTTAAATGCCATTGAAGTGTACAAATGCTAAATCACAAAATTTTGGGTAAACAGATGGACTATCATAAAAATGAAGACTTCTGATTTTTTTATTGTGATAAAACCTACAAAATGTAAAATCTGTCAGTTTATCCCTTTTTCAGTGTACAGTTCAGTATGATTATTTCTTTTATATGTTAGAATCTGTTGTTATACTGTCTCTGTAAATAAATCACCGTTAACATGGACTTCTAAGAATAGGAAATAGTTTCAAAAAAAAAAATTTAAAAAAAAAAAGGAAATAGTTTCACTGGTTAGCATGGGTTGATATAATGTACTTAAACAAAAATTCTACTTATAACATTAAACTACATTGATAGATCTGTTTTGAGCTACTTTGGCATTACTATAGAAAAACTAAGTAGGTATGCCCATCTGTACCTAGACTGGGCAGTCAATAAGTGTTTTTGAATGAACCTTTAATGGCTTGGGAACCATTAATATCTTGTGCCTAAAACACTAGCCAAAGTGTAGGATGGGTCCTGGTTGAGGCTGTGCCCAGTGTAGCAGCACCGATTTATTGCTTAGTGCCTTATGCAGAGCCCAACGTAGGAAAGTTAGACTACATGTATTTTGACTGAATGAAAGTCACCTAGCTGCAATGGGTTTCAATAAGGAGGACATAGATAACTAGTTCCATATGTCATGAGCAAGTTTCTGGGATCCTTCAGAAGGGTTGGGTTATTCTCAAACTCATTACTGAAAAGTACCTTTTCACCTAACATTATCCTTTTCTTTTCCTAGTTCATAGATGTTGACAATTTCCTGACTAATCCACAGACCCTCAATCTACTGATTGCAGAAAACAAAACTATTGTGGCCCCCATGCTGGAGTCTCGGGGCCTGTATTCTAATTTCTGGTGCGGAATCACCCCTAAGGCAAGTCTTTTGCTTAAATGAATTAAGGCTACTAGTTTTAACAAGGCAATACCGGGTCAATGTAGTCCCATTCACCTTTCTCCTGTTTACTCCCTTGAAACGTGCATGTCATTGTGTTCCCAGAGCAAGCATGTTTCAGGAAGGGCAGTAAATCTAGGTCCAATGCTACCACCCAGTTGAGCCCTTCTGTATTAATTAATTATTGAAGAAAATAGTCTAAAGAGCTTAGCCTTAGAAACTTCAAATTAGCCAATAAAGCATGCTGGAATTTGTACTTTCCCCCCACCCAATTCAAGAATTACTATTTTTAATTAATTCTTTTTGTCATTACAAAACTAACATAAGAACACTATAGAAAAACTTAGAAATTAAAAAAAGTTTAAAAGAAAACCAACAAAACATGTTAAATCCCCATCACTGTGACAACATCATAGATAGAAACTTGCACATTTTTAATAACTGCATTATCATCAAGTGGCTATATTCCAATTTACTTAACCTTTATCTTGGTTTGAAAAACATTTAAATTATTCACAACTTTTAACTATCATGACCATCATGATTAATATAATTTTTCAGCATTTAAGATTATATCCTTAGGATAGCTTTTCAGAAGTGGAATTACTGAGACAAAGACTATAAATATTTCAATGACCTTTGATGTATGTTGCCAAATTTATTTCCAAAGAGTTCTAATAATGAAAACTACCATATTAGGTTATTTTTATGAAATTCAAGTTAAAAAAGGTTTGAATTTTTATTATTTCTTTTTTTCATAGTAAAATCTTCAAGGTGTAGAGGTCTGTTTTAGTGAATGCTCATGGCTGGTTGTATTTTTTATTCTTTAAAGAATTAGAGAGATAAATTCAACTGATTAATATAATATATATCAATGTAGGATAAAAATGTGCTAAGCAAAATAAGGTATATTGGCCAGGAGCAGTGGCTCACGCCTGTAATCTCAACACTTTGGGAAGCTAAGGAGGCACAATTACTTGAGCCCAGGAATTCGAGACCAACATGGGCAACATGGCAAAACCTCATCTCTACAACAAATGAAAAAATTAACCAGGTGTGGTGTTGTGCACACCTATAGTTCTAGCTATTCGGGAGGCTGAGCAGGGAGGATTGCTTGAGCCCAAGAAGTTGAGGTTACAGTGAGCTATGATCACACCACTGCATTCCAGCCTAAGCGACTGAGACCCTGTCTCAAAAAAACGGAGAGTATGTTCAATGTATTCTCATGGCCAAAGGGCTAAAGTTTGAGTCTCCCCTTTATATTTGGTTTTATTTTGGATGAGAAATAAGGCCAGTAGTGTGCTGATAAATGTTTAATAACTGGCTTTTTGTGGGAAAAACCGTAGTTGATAGCATTTGCCAATTTTTATGGTTTAAATGCTCCCACCATGCAAACAACTTAAATGTTGTTAAGCTAAGGGAAAGGTTAAGTAAACTGCAGTATCGCCACTTGATGATATAGCTATTAAAAATATGCAAAACTGCCACCTGAGGTGTCATTAGAGTGTTGGGGATTAACGCGATTTTTGTTTTTATGGATTCCAAGCTATCAACATGTCAACTGGTTTGCAAAATTTCTGAAAATTTAACAATATGTGGTCTGGTATACCACTGGATGAAACATTCCTCTTTTGTTGTAATTATTTCTTCTAGTTGTAAGAGATTTTGAATGTGTGCTATTTTCTATGTCTCTTTTGGGAAGGTAATATGTTCATATTTCTAAAGGCCATTCACTTCCTCACTTCCTTGGGAGAAAACATTATATTGGTTTAAATTCATACACTTTCAGTGTTTCCATGGCAGAGTCACTTGAGGGTTGCTTTTAATGAGTTGTGCTTTGACACCAGCAACAAGGGTGGGTTATCCTAGTGGCCACAGCCTACAAATTTGTATTATCTCCTTATTTGCTTTCAGGCTTAAAAGCAAATAGGAGAAATGTGCTCACTTATTTTGTACAGTAAAATTAAATTCTGAGCAACTTAGGGACAATTATTATTTTCCTCCATTTATTTTTGGCTTTCTACCATCCCAGTTAGTCTCTACTAGAGCAGGATTAGAAAAGGCCAGTGACTTCATAACCTCAAGTAAGGGCCTGGTTCCCAGAGTCTTTAAACGCATTCAAAATAAAATGACCTTGATGTTGTCTGGCCAGTGAACAGGAATTATTACCAACAAGATTCAATTTATATGGAAAAAGAAACACATTCATCATCTCTGCCTCTTTGCAGGAGGCATATTTATTCTCTCTCACTTTCCCTGCTTCCTTCCTTCTCACCCCCACCCCAAGGATATTCTGTGATTCATCATCATCATGGATTTTCCAAGCTTCTCATTCTGGGAATATTGTTCCTAAGTAATCTAGAACTTTATATTGGACACAAGTACTTAGGCAGCCTTTTTAAAAACCCAAGTTCCCTTTATCCCTTGGAAGACTGCTCATAAACTGAAGTATTAGGAGAAATCATAGAGGATGTTAAATGATCCTTAAGTTAAAGGCTAATAAAAAATTATCGTAATAATAATACTTCATATAATGAATTGCAGTTTCCAAAATAGGTTCATAGACCTTATCACATGTGATTCATTCTGCAGCTCTTTGAGATTGACAGAGCAGCTATTATCCCGTTTTTCAGGAGAAAAAGCTCAGGCTCAAAGAGGGTAGCCATGGGCTAAGATCAAACAGCTAGAAGGTGATTAAGATGACTCTGAGACCCACATCTTCTAAGTCCTCATTTGTGATCCTCCTCCCTTATCATGGGGTCAGCATTAGGGTTAGCTAAGCTAGGACACTCTTCTAGAACTTGAAGGGAATGTCAGAGAAGTAGATGAGGCTGTAGCGCCTTATGTGTGGATGCTGAATGACAACAGGAAATGTGACCATAAAGTGATACAACTGATTAATGAGCACATAAGAACTTCTGCATCCAGAGTGCCGTGCCCTTCAGAGTGCTGGCCTTGCAAAACTTCACACTCGTCCGAGTGAGCTGCCATCACCTAGAATGTTTTCCAAAATGCCTGGCAAAGCTTCCACAAGTATGTTTCGTAAGCATGTTTTGTTGAGATATATCTTCATCTTTTCTGGAAATGACTTGAGCTTTGGAATAAGGAAACTGGTTGTCCCGTGTTCTTGTGCAGAAGGAAGTTTCAGAAGTTGAATCCCCAAAAACTGTGGAGCAGCTGCAGCTTCACCAGTATATTGACTAAGTAACTGCATTGAAAGAAGACCCTCATTTGTATATCTTAGTAATGCATGTTTAACTACAAATATTAACCATAGTGTAATGTCATTTTAATAGGAGCCAATATTTGTTGATACATTCTTGGTGCTGGGCAGTACACTCAACACTATTCAGGTTCTACCTTACTTAAATTTTACAGCTAACCCCGTGGAGTAGATAGTGCCATCATCCCTGTTTTGGAGATGAGGAAATAAGTGCAGTAAGGTTGAGTCACTTGCCCCATACCCACAGACAATAAGTAGCTGAGGTGGGATTTGAACTCAGGGAGTCTGACACTGGAACCTGTGCTCTTAACTGCTCTGTCACTTCTTAATACTCATGCTTCATATTTCATCATAAGTCAACATAAAATACACTTTTATGAAATTATTAAATCAAGAGATATGTTGAAATCAAAGTGATTTCTTATATCAAGACCCTTTTAGTATTATTTTATATGTAGATAGCATTTCCTGTGCTCACCTGGAAGTTCATAGGCCATGATAAGAGGAGTGAAGGTGGCTTTGTTTGGGAGCTTGTATTTAGCTGGTGACGACTTGAAAGGAATCAGTCTAGCAAATGACTGAGAAGGATGAAGACTTCAGGTCAGAAAACACAACCCACCTATTTGCTCTTTTACAGGGCTTCTATAAGAGGACCCCAGACTACGTCCAGATTAGAGAATGGAAGAGGTCAGGCTGCTTCCCCGTCCCCATGGTCCACTCCACCTTCCTAATTGACCTCAGGAAGGAGGCCTCGGACAAGCTGACTTTCTACCCCCCACACCAGGACTACACCTGGACCTTTGATGACATCATTGTCTTTGCCTTCTCCAGCAGGCAAGCAGGTACCTTTTGTCTTTGGTTGTAGTACCACCATGGAGACACAGCAAAATGACCAGCTCCTTTGTTTTGTGCATCTTATTTTTAAAAATACCCTCATATTTCGGGTAGTGAGAGGCAATAAATTGTCTGCAGTAACCTTACCAGCACCCTCTATGTTGCTGTCCCTGGGAGCACCAATTACCAAGAGCCAGGGCTGGCCTCTACCCAGGAACCCACTCTGTTTTGGGTTGGAGGGACTGGTGGTGATGTTGGGAGTTATGGGAAGGTGATTGGTTCTCTATGGTGCTACTGCATTGCAATTGTTTATCACAGAAGTCCATTTATTAATTAGGAAACTGTCACAGAGGCCTAAAACAACACTGGCAGAGATCCCAGACTTTAAAAATGGAAGTTTATTTCTTCTTGAAGAAGTCTGAGTTGCTATAGTGGCTTTGTTCCACAAAGTGTTCAGAGTCCCAGGCTTCTCACTCTCCACGAGGTACTGCCCTTAACTGTGGAGTCCCAGGTGTCTCACCACCACGGATGCGTTTCAGCCAGCAAGGCAGAAACAGCAGGGAGAACTCTCCCTGTCCCTTGAAGGGTGCAATCCAGAAGTTGAATGCAGCACTTCCATGCAAATCCCGTTAGCCAGAGCTTAGTTACAGGACAATACCTCACTGTAAGGGAGGCTCAGAATGTCATCTTTATTCTCTGCATGCATGCACTGCAATTTTCACACTCCAGAAGAAGGAAAGAACAGATAAAGAGGCACCAAACAGTCTCGGCCTCAGTCCCTGTGGAAGGAGAGGCAAAGCGAGACTGAAGTCTTTTATGAACCACTGGGAAAGCATTTCTAGTGAGGCCTGTAGATTTTTGAGAAAGACAAGTCAACAGGAAGGAAAGTTATTTTTCTCATTTCACCCTACACTTGCTTCAGGAGGACACAATTCACAAGAGCAGTTCAACAGCAGGACACATGGCATCTAACAGAGCAAAGCTTTATTAGGATAATTCAGACTTTCCTGACAGAAGTTGGGTCCCATTATTAATGTGCCAGAAATGTGTCACTTAACTACTAGCACAAATAGGTTATAAACCAAGAAGATGGTGAATAAACTCAGTGTGGCCATATAACTGAGGGTGGAAAACATGGTGCAAAGATCTTCAGGCAGCTGAGAAGGTGGCTGGCAGATGAGAATGTTAATACAAATTCAAGCTACAGTTCACACATCAGATTCTCCTTAAAGCCATAGGTGTCCCATTCATCAGTTGTAGATTTGCTGAGAATGAGAATATTTGGTAGAAATGGATCAGGCTGATTTCCCCCTTGGCTGCTAGAGCAATTTAGACCCTTTGGCCAGGTGCAGGCATTTTGTAGCCCTTGTGTTTAGGCAAAAGCAATCTTCATATGATTGGAAGTTTTTTGCAAAGATTCCTATGTCAATGTTAATGGAACCTGCTTTTTTCATCTGGTCTGTGATTTGCTCTGACTTCCCCAGGATAGGAAACAAAGACAGAGCCATCTGAGTCCTTGAGTGCCAATCTCTTTCCTTCAGAGGCTGAAGCTAAGATGTTCCAAGAAAGTGAGATATTAACAATTACACGAATGGCACTGCCTAACAGAGTCCTCCTTTATAGTCACTGCACAAAGCGTTATTATGAACCCATGCACTAAATTATGATGATACATTGTATGAAACCAATACCTAGATACTGGGGTGGGAAAAAGTGATTCAGGTCAAGCAGGAATTTTTCAGCTCTGCCCTGTGCTTCGCCTGTTCACCAGGACTTTGTGTGCTGTTGGTCAGATTTTGCAAAGGCTTTTTTAGAACACTGAAAGCAGGTAGACACCCACAGTTGTTTGGTGACTCATTTGGGAAGAGGAGAAATAGAAAAGGAAAGAGAGAGATGAACTCCTAAGTGTTTCCTTCTGTTCCTGGCACTGTGTTAGTTGGGAGTTAAGATTTTTATGTGTGAAAACACAACTAATAGTCATGAAGCAGTGAAAGCTAAGGGCCAGATTGGCGGTTCAGACCATGAACAGGGCAGGAGTCAAGGCAGGAAAGATTCAGTCATTTTGGGGAAATGAAAGGTATTTCTTGACAACTGTGGATTTTAAGGTAATATTGTACTTATCTCTAAGTATTTTCCAGAGAAATGTGAATGAGCCTGGGAGTCATGTGCAGCCCGGGGCATGTCTCTAGGCTCTTCTTCCTTAGTTTTAAAGCAAAGCACCTTCCCTCTTTCTTCATGAAATATGATTGGTATTCTTTTGTTCTCACTCTTCTGAAGCTCCCTAGCTGTGTATCATCTATGTCCCAGGCAGGACCATTCAACCACAAACCTCGGTCCTAAATCTTTCACCCCAGACTCTAGCCATTGCGCTGTGTGGGTGATGAGTGAGGGGCAATCCAAGTGTGCTGGTGAGTGGGACTTGGCCACCCAGCTAGCCCAAGAAGAGAGCACATATGGTCACAGGTGAGTCTCTGTGACTGTAATGAGTCCAGGGTCAAGAGTTCACTTCCCATTGTGGCTCATGATCTGGTTTCTGTATTATGGCCACAGGAACCATCCCGGCGCCAGTCAGTCATCTTCCAAATGTCTGATGTGAGTCAAAAGAGGCAAGTGATATGGGCAATAGGCAGACAGATCCTGGACACCACTGGTAGTGGTCACATTTGTCCCCATGTGGAGGGATGGCAATCCCCTAGTGACTAATAGTCTTGGAACTGAGTTTCCAATTACCCGGTGGGTAGAAAGCACTTGGCATTGGCTCTTTAGGGACAAAGAATTGGCACTACTGACCTACTATGTGGCCTTGGACAAGTGACAGCCTGAGTCTGATTTTTCATCACCAAAGATAGGGATAATTTTATCAATCTGCAATGTTAAGTTACTATGTGAGTACAAGAAAATGTTTTATATGTTTAAAAGAAAAACAAAGTCCTTCAAAATGTAGTGTAATTCACTTTTCTTTTTCAAAAGAAAAATTGTCTTCCCCAGAAGCAGCTTTCACTGGGAGTGCAGACTCTTTCATAGACTTTATCTAATTATTAATACATTTTCTTTTATCAAACTGCCCGTGCACATGGTTGAAAGTATTCTTATAGTTCCCCATGGTTTATTAAGAAAAGAACAGTCCGTTGCACATCACCCTGCATCATTTCTGTCCTCCAGAAGGCAACCACTGTTATCTCTTTTAAGTGATCATTTTAGTATAATATTTACATCCATGTTAAATAATATGCATACATTGCTACTTCTTGATTTTCTGGCTTCACCATAGGCATTATATATTGACTCTCCACTGTGGACAGTGAGGAGTTAGCTCTCTTTCTGCCTTTTGCCCTCTGCATGCAGACACATTCTTCGCAACACCCTGTTCTCCCAATGTCATTTCAAACAGATTGATGGTCAGTGTTCTTGTTGTAATCATGCAAGCTTAACTACAAGCTTGGTCATTTATAGGCTATGATTAGTTTTCCTTTGCCATTAATTTTCTTTGGAGGCAATTCCTTTAATAATTGCCATTTTTTGTTTAGTTTTATTATTACTAGTATGATCCAAAACTAATCACTAATTACCTCAAACTCCTCTTAGAATGTTCAGATTTGTCAGATGTCCTTTTTTGCATGTTTGTGAAGATGTCTGTCCTGGAGCCTTCTAATATATTCTAATCCGAGTGGTGCTGCAGCTATTGACCTAAGACTTATTTCTCTTCTCTTATACACTGACTCTTCTGTTCGTGTTGTTTATAATCTTTCTTGCTGGTTATGATCGTCCTCCTCTTCTTCCTCCTCCTCCTCTTCCTTCCTTTCCTCCTCATCCTTCTCTCACATCATCCAGTAACTTTCTGAAAAAGTATGATGGCAAGTAAATATATTATGGTCTTGCATGTCCAAAAATGCCTTCCTTGTACCCTCACACTTGATGGATAGTTTGGATATGTATCATATCATTTTTTTATGGAAGCCTCAGAAAGTTAATTGGTAAAATGGTTTGTCTAATTAGGGTGGAGATGCAACTTTAATATCTTTTTCCTTCCACTTCCTGAATTCATCATGACTTTACAAGAAGGTGCACTTTGAAGCTCCCCAGAAGCATTCATGTGGGCAAATAGCAGAGCTAATGAGTTTGCTCGGTGAAGGCAAGAGAAGGGACAGTGCTTGGTAGACCAACCTTGATTCAAGCCAGATTCCATAAAAGCAGGGAATAAAGGTTATTTGCTTTTCTCCTTCCTCTCTGTTAATTCCATGAGACAGCTTCACCTGATTTGACAGATGATGTAGCCGACTGGAGGAAATTTCATCTGCACAAAATAGAGGAGTCCCTATGCAGAAAATTCTCTCTCCAGAAAACAGTGATGATTATCACAATTAACAAATCAGAGGCTTGGATACATGGACCAGAGGCTTGGATACATGGCGGACTCATCCTTTTCACTAAGCAGTCTTTTCATTGATCAGGAGTGTCAATTGCTGACCAATGATCTGTATAAGACCATCCTGATTCCTGTATTTCTAGCTGTCTGGTTAAACACAGATGCCTTATAACTGTGCAAGTTATCAGGTGGGGCTATGAAGACCAATTTGAATATGAGAAGGGTATTGCATGTTTCTGGTATTGTCACACTACAGGTTCTTAAAAGGACATTCTGAAATGCAGACTCTTTTGTCTCTATAGGAACTGATTTTGGAAGTTTCATATCTGTTGGTTGGCTCCAAATCCATGCCTGCTAAGGGAAGCAATAAAACCAAGGAGAATCTTGGAGAATTTTAAATTTCCTTTGTTTTTTTCGTTTTTTGTTCTATGTATGCCTAGATTTAGCTTTAATAATCTGTCAGCGTTACAGAATTTTCCTGTTTGCTTTCATATCAGATGTGGATTTCATTCCTCATTTTCTCGTTATTTCCTGTAGGTGGATTACAGTGTTCCATTCTGCTCTCCGGAATGGGAATTCCTTGCCTCCCTTTTGATCCTTTCATGCCTTTTGTGTTCATTCCAGGCCATGAGTTTGGTTTTTCTTCAGAGAGAAAAAATCAATTTCCTCTGGGTTGAAGAATAGCCCAGTGTTTTTATTAGTCCCCAATGCTGTGTTTTACTTTTTGAATAAAGGAGCATTTTTAAGGTCTATAGACATACCTGAAACAACCACTTATGTAATTGCAATGTCAAACTCAGCATCAGACACAGTTCAGGTTCCTTCTCCTCACTTGTCACTCAGCAGTGTGTTTTCTGATTGTTGGCTTTGTCCCTCTCTCGGATCCTCAGGCATCCAGATGTACCTCTGCAACAGAGAGCACTATGGCTACCTGCCCATCCCCCTGAAGTCCCATCAGACACTGCAGGAAGACATCGAGAACCTCATCCATGTGCAGATTGAAGCAATGAGTGAGTGACCCAGGAGCGGGGGGGATGGCTGTCGTTCCATTGCCACAGTGACCGTACCAGCCACTTCCCTTCTCTTCCAGGATTGGAATCTCACAGCTGTCAGTCTCCTCTGGCTGAATACATAGTTATTCATTTGTTCATTGTTTCCTAAACTTTTCCTATGGGAAACATGAATATGACAAGGTCTTTGCCTTCTGGGAGCTTCCCATCCTGGAAGAGAGCTGGGTACACAAGTCAATACTTTCCAAAAGATCTGATAAGTGCTCTAACAGTGTTTTGTGGTGTGGACTTAAACCCTAACTTGGCTGCTTTCTAATTATATAACTTTGAGTAAATAATATCCTTAGTTGTAAAATGGAAATAATGAAAACTTTTTGTTTTTGGGCAGATTCATCATGATATATGTAAAATGTCTAATACAGCCACAGTAATTATGATTTCAACTTAACAATAGCTCGTGATGTAACAGATACCACTGTTACATCATAAAGTGCTAAGCACTTTTTGTACATTGTTTCATTAATCCTTGCAACAACTCAATGAAGGGGTTTTATTATGCCCATATTAAAGATTAAAAATAATGAGATGTTGCCTTAAGTAACTTGCCCTAGAGCATTCTGCTAAACAAATGACAGATTGGGATTTGAACCCATCTTGCTATCTCCAAAGTTCATGTCCTTAAACACTATTGTTATTGCCTCTGGGTCTGGCATGATGCATGAATTGCTGTGCTCAGTCATCAGTAGCTATGCTTTTTATTATATGTGATGTACAATGGTAGCTAAAAGAGAAAGTAACCAATCCACCTAACCTAGGGGAAGATGTTGAAATGGCTTCCCAAAGTGGGGACTATTTTCTGTTATTCATCAGTAGAGCATAGGAGGTATATATGTGGGCAGTGGAGGTTGTTAGGGAGGAACAGCAGGAACTGAGGCTAGAAAGTGGGCAGGAGCCCCGCCAAGAGGCTCTGATGTATAAGAAGGTATTTGGGCTTTAGCTGAAAAGATGGGCGCTCTCAAAAAGATTTTAGCACAGAAATGTCAGGTTGAATTTGGATTTAGAAAGGTCACTCTAGTGGTTAGAAAAGTGTAGGTGGAGCATGCATGGGATGCATGGGCAGTGGCTGCTGGTCTCAGACCAGAGGTGAAGAGACCACTTTGGACATTTCACGGCTACTGGGCAAAAGGTGGTGAAGACCTGACCTAGAGCAGTAGCAGTGGGAATGGAGAGGAAGGAACAGAAGCTTAGGACATAGTCTTGAAAGGACACAGCCAAGAGTTAATTGTAGGTGGATGAGCAAAAGGGAGGCATAGAGAAAACTCCTAAGTTCTGTCTTCAGTGTCTGGGGATGATTTTAGGAAATTTAAATGGAATAGGGCATGTAGAATAAAGGAGAGGTTTGAAAAGAGACCATGGCCGGCGTGGTGGCTCATGCCTGTAATCCCAGCACTTTGGGAGGCCGAGGCAGGTGGATCACCTGAGGTCAGGAGTTCGAAATCAGCCTGGCCAACATGGTGAAACCTGTCTCTACTAAAAATACAAAAATAAACCGGGCATGGTGGTGCATGTCTGTAGTTCCAGTTACTCAGGAGGTTGAGGCAGGAGAATTGCTTGAACCCAGGAGGCGGAGGTTGCAGTGAGCCAAGATTGTGCCATTGCACTCCAGCCTGAGTGACAGAGTGAGACTCCATCTCAAAAAAAAAAGAAAGAAAAGAAAAGAGAAACCATGAGTTTATTTTTAGATTCATTGAGTTATCTATGAGTATCTGTTTCCCACTCCCTTGCTACTACACTATAAATTCCTTTTTCATCATGTTAGTCTCAGGACCTAGCACATTGTCTGTCACCTGGTAGATGCCTAGTAAATATTTGTTAAATGACTGAATGACTGATGATAAAATGATGGAATAAGAAGCTGGTTCACTGTGACAGTATTTCTTGAACCAGCCCTCAGTAATCTCCTTTGTGAATTTCTTTAATACATACTTTTTCTGCCGCTTTCCCTATGTTCTAGGCCCTAAAGGATATGGATGGCATCTTATTGCTTTGAATCTCAAGCACTTAGCACAGTGCATGGCATGTACTTGTTATGAAAAAATATCTGCTGAATGCATGAACAAATAAACAAATGAATGAATGAAAACTGTATTGACAAGAGCACTGAAACCAAAGCCAGAATAATGGGCTTGAACGTAGACACTGTCACTTATGAAGAGAGAATCAGATTTCAGGACTTTCGTTTCTTCATCTATAGAGCGATTTTGCAATGTTGAGAGGAGCAAACAAAAGAATATATCAACTCTATGAAATCGTGAGGTGCTGCTATTATTATGACTCCTTTTAGCTCTCGATAAAGTGCTGTCCCTTATTATCCCTGTTTCATGGCTCTTGGTCTTGACTCCCAAGTAGGGAGAGTCTCTCTGAGCTCAGAGAGAGGCCGGCCAGACCTTATGTTCTCTTGTTTTCTTCCACAGGGCTGAGAGTGTAAGTTCTCAGTACATAGAAATACACATGTCATCAATAAAGATTTTAATGATTGCAAATTACAAATATGCACACTACCATGCTAGCCAGGTAGAGTTCATTTGAGAAGAACCTGTAAATTATAACTTTCATCATTGATCTTCCAACGCATGCCACCTCTAGTGCTAAGCACTTTACATATCACATTTTATTTTATTCTTATACTTACCTCCTTTTCTGAACTTTAAAAATATGAGCATAATCGGGATAAGAAAATGTTGGAAAAATCAAATTTTGAAGGGTATAATGCAGAAATATGGCCTAGAGGTCCATGTAAGATTAATAAAAAGTTGGCAATGACAAAATCCTGTCAGTCAAGTATCCTTCTCTAGTAAAAGATTAACTAGTTGTTAAAACTACTTTGCATAGTGCCTGGAACCCAATGAGCAGCAAATAAATGGCTGCTAATAGTGTTGTTAGACTGCACTGATTGAAGAATAGGAATGGGGTGTCCAATATTTTGACTTCCCTGAACCACATTGGAAGAAGAAAGATTGTCTTGGGCCACACATAAAATATACTAACACAACAATAGCTGATGAGCTTAAAAAAAAAAAATCACAAAAAGAATCACATAGTATTTTAAGAAAGTTTGCAAATTTGTATTGGGTCACATTCAGAGCAATCCTGGGCCACATGTGGCCGGCAGGCCACGGTTAAACAAGCTTGCATTAATACATGCAGTTTATTCATGAGCAAACATAGAATGCCTGTAATGTATGTGTCTTCTATGAAGGTACTGGGGATTCAAAACATTTTATGATCAATTCTCTGTTTTCAGGTACTTATGATTTAATAGGAGAAACAGACAGACGTTTAAAAAGAAAAAAACACTCACAATGCAGTATAGCATTTTGAGAAAGGAGAAAATATCAAAGAAATAGGAATTTGGGATAGAGAGAGATTGCTATGGCCTGTGTGATCCAGGAGAGCCTCAAGTCCTAATGGTTCTTAAGCTAAGCTTGGGTAGAAGTGTAAAATTTAAACAAGAGGAGTGGTATGGTGAGGACTCTACAGGCAGAGGAAACAGACCAAGAAAAGACAAAGTATTCTCACTCTGAAGGAGAGCTGACTTAAAACAGTAGGCAGAAATACAGTTTGAGAGGGTGAGGTGGCTTCATTGTTGTGGTCCTTGAATGCTCAGATCAAGAAGAATGGCCATCTTAAGGAACCAGTGAAGGTGTTAGAAGAGATAATCAGGCTGTAAGGATTTATTCAACACATACTGTACCCCGCAGATTGTTCAAGATGCTGGCATACAGCAGTGAACAAAACAGACAGAAACCCTGCCATCAGGGAGCTTATATTCTAACACAGAGAGTTAGACAACAGACAAAATATCCGGGAAGCAGCCACATGAATATTTGGGTGAAGAATGTCCCAAGTAGAAAGAATAGCACATGTGAAGACTGTTAGACGGGAAAAGCTTGGGGGTGTTCCAGGGACAAAAGGCCAGCGTGATTGGGGTATAAAGAATGAGTTGGGTCAAGGGAGATGGAGTAATGGGAGAAGAAATGTCCAGATCCCACCGAACATTCTGGCCATGGTAAGGAATTTAGATTTTACTCCAAGAGTAATGGGAATCCCTGGAAGACGGGGGGTTGGCCTGATGTGACTTGTGTATTTAGAAGGCTCATTTGGGCTGTGGTGAGGATACCAGAGTGTAGGGGACCAGTACACTCTGGTGAGACATGATGGTGATTGGGATGTGAACGATAGCAAGGAGGTGATGAGAAACAGACAAATTGAGGATATATTTTGGTGATGGAGCCAATAGGACATACAGAGACCTGAATGTAGTCCATGACGGAAAGAAAGGAATCAAGAATGAGTCCAGGATTTTAGCCTGATATGCCATTTACTGAGATAGGAAAGACTTTACAGAAAAAGACTCAGGGGTGGGGAGGTAGTTTTGGTCACGTAAGCTTAAGATATTTATTAGGCATCTAAATAGAAAAGCCAGAAGATAGTTGGATATATGAGTCTGGAGTTCAGGGAAGAAACTCCAGCTAGAGACAGACATTTGAGAATCATCAGCATCGGAAGGATATTTGAAGCCGTGGAACAGTGTGAACTCATGCAGTAAAATAACACAGGACGAGAAGAGGACAGATCCCTGGGGAAGACAAACAGCCAGAGAGCTGGGAGGAAAAATTGAGAAGTGTTTCAAGATGGAGCCAAGATGCTGCTGAGAAGCCAAGGAAAATGAGGATAAAAAATTGGTCATTGGTTCTGTCAAGACAGAGGTCTGTGATGACCTTGATAAGGGCCACTTCAGTGCAATGATGAGGACACAGATCCATTCAAGTGTACTGAAGAGAAGCCAATGGGGAGATGAGAAAGCTGAATCTTGATGGGATGGGGAATGGAGAAATCAGATGGAGGCTGTTGGAGGTGGGACGTCAAGGGAAATATTTTTCTGGTTGGGTTGGGTTTGTCTGTTTGCACTGTTTTTAAAAAAAAAAAATAGAAATATAACAGTATGTTTGTATGCTAATCACAAGGATCCAATATATAAGGAGATCTTGATGATGTAGAAGAGAAGGTAATTGTAAGGTGAAAACAAGAGGGTTTTTATCCTTGGTTGCAGCCCAGGACAATATTGGAGAGGCTATACTAGATAGACATTTCATCTACTGTGGCAGATAGGATGGCAGAATGTATCGATACACATGCAGTTTGGTTTGTGGACTTGAGGTGGATTGAAAAGGTAGATCTAATTTGATTTTGAATATTTTCTTTCTGAAGTACATAGGCCAGTCATGAGCTAGACAGAGATTTTGGAGATTTCAGGAGAGAGAAGGCATAAGATACAATCTCTCAAAGAGTGGGAAAATAAATTTACTATGAAGGGAGAGTTACATCATTTGGTGGTATCAAGTGCCAATTTGACATCTGTGATTGTAGCTCCGAAGTGACTCAGTCAGCACAATAGTGTGTGTTTCTAACAGTAGTCCTCTTGGTGCTGAGTAAGTGGGCAACGAGTTTAACCAGGATTAGGGTTTTATCGGGCATCAGTGGATGAGAATTGAAAATCTTGTGAAGGGTATGGTCAGGAAGTTTCTGAATTGCAGACTGGAGTTTTAGAAATCAGAGTTGAAGAATTTGAGTGAGGTGAGGGAAGGGTTATGATGACAATGACTGACACTTATTAAAAGCACCGTACCCATCTCTTTTCATGTGATAACTCATTTAGTACATTAGAAGTTGCACAGAGAATTTGGGGGTGTGCTGCCTTTGGAAGATGAATGACAGGAGGCCAGATCTTGTAAAGATGTTAGATTTAAATGGTTTATAAAGCATGAGGAGATTACTCTTGCAAATTACAGCATAAGGTGATAGGAAGGCTCAGGTACCTGCTCTCAGTATTGACATTTTGAAACAACAGTACTTCATGTAAAAATTACTAAGATAATTGGATTTGAAGTCAGGTCTAAAACTGAGTTCCAGCTTTGCCAGTAACTCAGTATTTGACCTTGGACAAGTCTACATCTGGCTTGGTCTCAGTTTCTTTATTTGTAAAAAAAAAAAAAACAAATAAAGAAAAAAAAAAAACCACAAAAAATTGAAGATAAAATTACATGGTGACTATGAAAACACCTAGCAAGCTGTTAAACCCTTAAATGTAGCATTGAGTGTGACTGTTATGGTTGAGAGCAGAGCTGTGCAGCAGAATATTATTTTGACAACAGTGAGCATGATTAATTAGAAAAGGAAAGACTGAGAGCATGTTAGTGTTTGAAAAAAATCAAAAACAGCCCAGACACAGTGGGTAAGCACCCAAGCTAGGCTACAACAATGGAAGAAGTTTAGGAGAAATTATAGAGAAGAAGCGGTAGAATTTGATCCAAGTACAATCTATCAGGTACTTTTCCAGACATGACTGGGCTTAAATGAGCTACTCTAGACCAAGCCCAGTTGCCTTGTTGGCTAATACCAGTGGCCACCAAGGACTAGCTCTGGGGATGATGTGGAATGGGAATTAAGAGCTCCAGTGCAGGAGTCAGACCTGGGTTCAAATACCAGCTCTATCAGCTCTGTGATCTTGGGCAAGTTATTTAATGTTTGTTACCTTGTCTCTAAAAATTGAGGCACTCATACATATCCCATAGTACATGTGAACATTAAATATTTGTGATTAGATATGTCAAGTATATATGTGACATATATATCACTCACAGAACCCAGAGTTCTGTGAGTGATAAGATCCCTGTAACAATGGCTGTAATTATTCACACTAGATCTTGAAACTTTCCCGAAAGCAATGAAGCCTGTTGTCCCAAGTGGCAGTGCAGGGAAGGATTATTTCCAGGAAGGGATTTAATGAGAGATCAGATGAATTATGAATGATGGAGTCAGAAATGACTACAAACAGAAGCCAGGATATACCTAACCTTCAAGTCTGTTGTCAGCAAAGATACATCCTTCTCCCCACAGACTAAGTTTCTTAGGTGACTCACTGTATCACTTCCTGTTTTCCTCTATGGCTTACTGCTGCCTTCAGTGGCAAAACCCAAGCACACTTCTCTGATATTTTTGCTCAGTGATGACTTTTGGGAGCCAACCACTTGTGGCTTTTTTTGCAACACTTGTCCTGTGAATGCAATGACTGCCTGTGTTTGATGGAAACAAAGTTGCTAAAAGTAGTCTCTTTGGCTGAAATGTTAAAGCCACACAGGCCATGTGAGTCCAAAGGAGACCAGCAGCCTAGAATGGGTAACTCAAAATGTAACGTCCTCCCAAGTCTCAGGCCCCAGGAAAGAGAGCGAGACAGCTCCTCAGACAATGTCATGAACAGGAGGAAGCTGGTACATTAAGCTTCTTTCTCTTAAAAACCTAACCCTGTACATGGTGGACCCTCCCTGTTGATAAGGAGTGGAATGGAGCAGAAAGGACCAGAATATTCTGGGCTGCTGTTAGGAAGACAAACACAGGCGCTGCATATGCACAGAAACATGATTGTGTCAAGTTTGAAGTAATAAGACCAGCTCTTGTGTTTGGCCTAAGAACTCTGTCTCACTATGTTCTGGAATTTCACATCATTCGCCAATAAGTAAAATTGGATGTCAGGATTTCTCTATAATATTTCAGTGAAGTTAAACAGATCATACCCTTTGGACAGTATCTCAGGATGGGCAAAGTTATGCTGGAATATAAAAATCTGATTGGCATCATACAACAATGGCTTATTTCTTGCTATCCAAGTCTGCAGAGCTGGTGTCTTTCCTGGGAGCTGCCCTCCATGTGTTGATGCTCCACGTTCCAGGCTGCTTCCAATTCGCAGCTGCTCCATATCCACACATGCCGCTACGAGCACTGTGGTGGGACCAGGGTCAGGGTCAGGGGAGCTCTTGGAGAGTGGAGCAGCAGCATTACACTGTAAACTTTCCCCAGAAAGTCATATAGCCCTGAGTAACTTCAAGGGCAAGAGAGTGTATTCCTCTCCTGTGCCTGGAATAGAGAGGAACAGATACATTACAGTAGTCATGGCTATCACCCATAGTTCTTTCAACAACCCAGTTATCAGCTCTCATTTTAAATTTTCTTTGTATTATCCCTTCAAGGAAAATCAAATGAGGACTTTGAATTTGTATAATACTAAACATCCTTCAAGGCCTTTTCAGGTTTCTTAACCAATATTACTTCCAAACTTTAAAATACCCAGTTTGCAAAGGAAGCTTTTTTAGAGTATCAAATAAATAAAACTGTCATTATTGGAGAAGTAGTGTCGCTCCCAGCTGGAATCTTCCCATTAGATGAGGGCCAGCTCTCCGTGGTTAGATCCTGTTAAAGCAAAGGACCTTTTGCGCACCCACAGCTAAACCTGCCCAGGTGGGATAAAAATAGTCCCACACTTTGACAATTTTAAATGTAGAGAAAAAAGTATTTTTCAGTAAAAATTCTAGCCTATTTCTGAGCTTTTTCAATAGCTAAGAGTTGTTGGGCATTTACCATGTTAAAGTGATGAGTGTTTTGCAGCAGGTCTCATTTAAATTTTATAACACAGATACACTTCTATTATCCCAATTTCATACCAAAGAAATGAGCTTAAAGAGGTCCCCTACCTCTCCTACTCCTTCACAAACCAAGATTTGGACCCAGATCATCCAACTCTGGAGCCCTTCCTCTCCACCATTATCCTAAACTGCCTCCCAAATATTCTTGAAATAAGTCTTAAGGGAAGTGGAGCAAATGTTGCAATTTCCATATAAACAAATGCTCTTGAAACCAGTGCCCTGACCAGCAGGGTTCCTGTGTGGCTACTCAGTCCTGGAGAACTGCTACCATTGTCCCCTGCCCTGTATTTCCAAGTTGTATTCCAGCCCTAGAGATCAGGCATGCGGATGGAATTCTGATTTCTGACCCTTTCATTAACAAAGCACTCTGCATGTTTCTTGTGTCTTCCAGTTGACCGTCCTCCAATGGAACCCTCCAAGTATGTCTCACTTGTCCCTAAATATCCAGACAAGATGGGATTTGATGAGGTAGGAAAGGTGTCTATATGTGTGTGCACGTGCACGCGTGTGCAGGCTTATGTGTTCATTTTGTAACACAAGCCTGAGCTTGCATCTGAGAGCCAGCAAGATTGGCTTGGCTGCTGAAATGGCTCTGAGGTCTTGGGAAAACTACTTGGTTTTTGTTGTTCCTTAGTTTCCTTATCTTAAAAAAGGGAGGATCATGATAAAAGGTAGTTAATCATTTACTCAGAAGGAAGTTACCATTTAGTAATGAAAGTGAATTTGATATTTTCTAGGAGCAAATATTGTGATATTTTTAATCAACCTTTTTATCAAAGTTCAAGAGTAAGTTAGAGAGGATACATGTTTTAGATATGGAGGACTTTAGCTTTATTCTGCCACATCTGAACGAGTGGAAACTATTCTGAGACTTTCTGTGCTTTCTTTTCTTTCTACTAGTCTTCCATGGAAAAAGGTTGGAGAGCAGGGTTGAGAGGACAAAGAAAGAAAAAAAAAACATATTTGTTCTAAAATTCTGCCTTTCAGCAGGCAAGAACTTCCTAATAATATTCTAAGGGTAGTATTTGTTATTAAGTTTTAGTTGTATAAAGAATGAAGCAGAAATATTAAGAGGTACCCCTCCTGGTGATATGCATAACAGATACTTGGCAGGGATTGTGACTCCACGTCACCGTCTCTCTCGTGGGTCTCTCCGGTAGCTGCTGAACAGTATTCAGAAGGAGCTTTGTGGTCTAGAAGCTAGGGCAGTGCATCAGGAGTCCACAAACTGAGAACTCTTCCATGGACTCTGGATATGTAACAGATCAGGCTTTGAGCTTGGTGCTCATTGCCACTGCTTAATCGAAGGAAAATGCCTTATCACATGGTAACATATACATACATGTCCCCAGAGTACAGCCTTCTCAAAGGGATTTGACGCTAGAACTGGGATTTGAGATTTCTTCCATAAAACTGATTTGGAGCTATACTTCAGGAATGGGGAAAGGGTATTTCATGAATATTAAATGGGGAAGAGTTAACAGCTACTATGCTGTTTCCACAGAGGGCAGAATGAGAAGAGACGAGCCACATGTAGTAGAGAGGAATAAGACTCATTTGCAAATAGCTTTCAAAAATGATCAGAGCTACAGAGAAGGTTGTCCCACACCCACAGTGGACCAGCTTCCACATATTACTGTAGCTTTCCTTCCCCATACCTCTCTCTTGGTTCCCTAGGTGAAAGGACCCATGTCCTTACATAGATTCATTTTTCCTCCTAAAAACATTCCTATGAGGACAAAACCAAAGCAAATAAAATAAGACACAAAACCAGGATCTTCCAGTTCTGGTCTTCTTGGGGCAGGACACGGTGTAAAGACTGGGTCACTCCTAGAGCCCTTCAGGAGAAGGCCAAGTCCGTGAAGTGGCACAGGCTTGGAGACTCTACTTTCCTGAGTCTGGGGTTAGTCACCTCTGTATGGAACAGAGATAGCATGGTAGAAAAAGGGCTTTTCAGGGACTTTTCAATCCTCCTCGGACTCTGTGACCTCATTGGTGGTGTCTGGGCTGCATTTGGCTGTGAGACTCTTTTCTCTGTTTACTGTTCACTAAGTATGAGCGAGCCGTCTGTGTTTTTACTTCGTGGCTACAGTTTTATTGCACTTGTCCTGGCAGGGACTGGAACTGGATTGTTATTTACTAAAAGTCTTCCCAGACTGGAGGTCTCTGGTTTGGGGGACCTTTTTGGATTTATTTCTGTTGATTTTTTGTTCTGTTTTGTTTTTGTTCTCCTAGAGTGACCTCAGGTGGCTTCATGTTTATACCTGAGAAAATGCCCTTTCCTTTCTATATCTGGAAAATTAGGGAATGAGGCATGACCCATCACAGTATGATTCTGACTAAAAGAACACAACCCATTAAGTTACAAAGTCCCAAGTAATAAGACAAATACAGTCACCACAGAAAATTATGTTTTTTACAAAATAATTACCCAGTTAGGTAAACAAGGAAGGTAGTAAAATTAGGATGCACTTAATCTACTTGGCCCCAAATCAGGTGGACAGTTTCTTCAAAGGGAACGTCTTGCTCCTACATCAGTTTCTATGCCCAGGGATCTATAAACGGATAGAAATGAGAATATTTTGCAAGGAAGGGTTGAAATTTTAGTGTAGCTTTTAATTCCAGTGAAACATATATTTGTGACTGCATTCAGAATGACCATGTGAACCAAACCTTGACACAGTAAAATCTGAACTCCAGACTGGTTCTAAGGCAGTGTTTCTCCTTTATTCTGGCTATAGCAGAAAGCCAACTTTATTATAAACCACCTATCTTAGACATTTTAATCTGTACTGAATTTGAAAGATGAGTTTGTTCACCCCCCTATTTTTATAGAACTGGACCCAGAAACATTAATGTCTTCTTCAAAGTCATCCAAATGGTTAGTCAGGATGAAGTCAACACCACCTGACTTGTTTCTATAGGTTTATGCTTTACCATGCTATGTGTCATCATCATTTCTCACTGACAGTTAAAGTCACTAGTTTAACATTTAAAATGAGTTTCTTACTGCTTATAGCAAAAGGACTTTATTAAAACATTGATTTACCTGTAATGGCATTCACAAAGTTTTAGATACTTCTATGGTTCATTAAATCTGGGAATAGTGAGGACATCCTCATTATCTGTAACTCTTGTTGTCCTTGTCGAAAATGAGTTGACTGTAAATGTGTGCACTTATTTCTGGTTCTCTATTCGGTTCCATTGGTCTATGTGTTGTCTGTTCTTATGCCAGTACCATGCTGTTTTGTTTACTATAACTTTGTAGCATATTTTGAAGGCAGGTAGTGTGCTCCCTTGAGCCTTGTTCTTTTTGCTCATGACAGCTTTGGCTATTCAGGGTCTTTTGTGGTTCCATGAAAATTGTAAGATTTTTTTTCTGTTTCTATGGAAAGTGTCATTTATATTTTGGTAGGGATTGCGTTGAATCTGTTTATCACTTTTGATAGTATGGACATTTTAGCAATGTTAATTATTCCAATCCATGAACATGGGATATCTTTCTATTTTTAGTGTCCTTCCATTTCTTTCATCAGTGTTTTATAGTTTTCATTATAAAGATCTTTACCTTCTTTGGTTAAATTTATTCCTAAGTATTATTAAATTTTTTTGTAGCTATTGTAAATGGGATTGCTCTTTCTATTTCTTTTTCAGATTGTTTGTTGTTAGCATATATAAATGCTAATGATTTTTCTGTGTTGACTTTGTATCTTGCAACTTTACTGAAGTTGTTTATCAATCCTAATGGTTTTTTGGTGGAGTCTTTAGGTTTTTCTAAACATAGGATCATGTTGTCCTTTGACTTCTTAAAGAGTTTTTTAAAGTTTCCTATTTCAAGAGAAGGGAGAACATATTTATCAATGAACATCAGAGAAACAAAGAGAGTTAAGTCACTACAAAGAGTTGAGTTTTGAAAATAATTCAATTTGAATTAATATCATTTACCTTAAACACTGATATGAGATAGAAATGAATTTTCACCACAGTTCTTCCTATCCTTTCCACTCCTTCTTCTATCTAAAACATTTACTAAACTTTTCAAATAGCCTAAAAGAAGACTTGAGTAATTTATGTGTCTTTTCCCTTTTTCTTCTTGTATTAGATTTTCATGATAAACCTCAAACGCAGAAAGGACAGGCGGGACCGGATGCTGCGCACACTGTATGAGCAGGAGATTGAGGTCAAGATTGTCGAGGCTGTGGATGGAAAGTGAGTTGGGTTTCTTCTCCCATTGCAGATGTGATTGGAGTGGGGATGTGCCTTCTCTGACAGAGAGTTAGTCCTGGGTGGGGCTATAAGTCTCTTTGGTCATTAGAGGATAGTCATGTTTTTAAAACGGCCACCTACAGTAGCATTTAAGTTAATTTCATCCTGTAGAGCAGGCCTGAAATTCCCTCACCAGCCAGTGGTCTTTGGTCTTCATTACACTGAAGGCTCACATTGGATGTGATTGTCCCATCTCTCGGGGTTCTTGCAACAGTTGTGGTGGTTTTCAGCTTTCTGTAGTGTAACAGAAGGAATGTGTTCAGAATTGTGTTCAGAGCTGAATTAGAGCATAAAGTGCTAAAACTTGGGCAACTGGAAGAAAATGGATGGAAAAATGCATAAAGGTCTACATTTCCTGTTGCATGAGATGCCTGCTACAATCTGCCTGGACCGATCATAGTGGCCACTTTTCCTGGAAATATGGCAGGAAAGGAACACAGGGAACCTAGTTAGATCCCTTCTTTGTGTTTTATCTTGTTTGGCTTTGCCCTTTTATTTGACACCCTAAACTATTTCTAAGCATAGATTTTTATAAAATGTGCCTTTCCGTGTTATATGTTGGTTTAGAGTATCAGTAGCTTTGTTTTCTATTTGCATAACCCCAGCTGAGGAGTATGGCTAGCAGCTGTTGAAGTTCTTATGACTCCCTTAGAGAATCTCATCAGTGTTTCTCAAAGTATGACCTGGACACTCACATCAGAGTCCCCAGGGATGGTTAAGGGGGCAGCTCCCCAGTCCCATCTCAGACCTGCTGAATTATGCTCTCTGAGGCTAGATCCAGGATCTGCATTTAAGAAGCCTCAAGGTGATTCTTGGGTAGGATTGCCACATAAAATACTGGATAGCCAGTTAAATTTGTCCCAGACATCACATGGGGCTTGGTTATACTAAAAAATTATTCATTATTTATCTAAGACTTAAATTTGACTGAATGTCTTGTGTTTTTCACTTCCTAAATCTGTCAGCCCTATTTTTGGGTGCAGTAGAGTTTAGGAACCACTGCTTCAAATACCTCCAAGAGCCCCAATCCCATTCATAGACCACATGGACCAGGGAAACTAGTTGAGTAGTGAGAGTTCTTTATATAACCTGGATGCAAGTCCTTTATCAGATATGTAATTGTCAAATATTTTCTTTAACTTTATGCATTATAGGTTGTCACACTTTCATGATGATGTACATTGAAGCAAAAGAGTTTTTCATTTTGATGAAATCCAGTTTATTTTTTGTTCTTGTTGCTAGTAATTTTGGTGTTATACCTAAGAATCCATTGTCAATTTCAAAGCTATGAAGATTTACTTCATGAAGTTTTCTTCTGAGAGTTCTACGGTTTTATCTATTACATTTAGGTCTTTGATCTGTGTTGAGTAAATTTTTGTATATGGCATGAGGCAGGGATCCACATTCATTCTTTTGCACATGGTTATCCATTTGTCCCTTCACCATTTGTTAAAAAGACTTCCTTTCCCTCGTAGAATTGTCTTGGCACCATTGTAAAAAATCAGTTGCCCATAAATGTAAGGGTTTATTTCTGAACTCTCAATTTTATTTGATTGATCTATATGTCTATCCTTATGCCAGTACTCTACTGTCTTGATGACTGTAGCTTTGTATGTAAGAAGTACGAGTCTTTCAATTTTGTTATTCTTTTTCAAGTTTGTCTTAGCTATTCTGGGTCCTTTACATTTCCATGTGAATTTTAGAATTAGCTTGTCAAGTTCCACAAAAAAAAGAAAACAGCAGCTGGGGTTTTGATAGGAATTGCATTGAGTCTGTACATCAACTGGGAGAATATTTCCATGTTAACAATATGAAGTCTTCTGATTCATGATCATGGAGTGTCTTTTTACTATTTAGATCTTCTTTAGTTCTTTGAATGATGTTTTGTCATTTTCAGTATACAAATCTTGCATTTATTTTGTTAAATATACTCCCAAGTATTTTACTCTTTTGGTGCTATGGTACATGGAACTGTTTCCTTAGTTCTGCTTTCAGATTGTTCATTGCTAAATGAATAGGAATACAATTGATCTTTGTATATTGATCCTGTATCCTGCAACCTTACTGAACTCTTTTATCTGTTCTAATAGTACTTTTTCCTTTATATGTGTATATTCCTTAGGATCTTCTACATATAAGACCATGTAAAATGCAAGTAGAGATAGTGTTATATGTTCCTTTCAAACCTGGATACCATTTATTTCTTCTTCATGTCTAACTGTTTTTGCTAGATCATCAAGTACAAGGTTGAAAGAACTGGTGAGACGAGAGTTTCTTGATTTGTTCCTGATCTTAGAGGGAAGGCATTCAGTCTGTCACTGCTAAGTATGATGTTAACTGTGGATTTTTCACAGATGGCCTTTACTGGGTTGAGGAAGGTCCCTTTTAGTCCTATTTTGTTTAGTATTTTTATTATAGAAGGGTGTTGGATTTTGTCAAATGGTTTGTCTGTGTCTATTAAGATGAACATGTGACTTTTGCCTGTTAATATGGTATGTTACTTTGATTGGTTTTCACATGTTAAACTAAACTTGCAACCTTGGGATGATCCTGGGACCCATTTGGTCATGCTGTGTAATTCCTTTTGTAAATTGCTGGATTCTGTTGCTAGTATTTGCTTGAAGATTTCCACATCTATATTAATAACTGAAATTGGTCTGCAGTTTTCTTATGATGTTTTTGGTTTTGTATCAAAATAATATTGGCTTCATAAAATCAGCTAGGATGTGTTCCCTCCTCCTCTTTTTTTTTTTGGAAGTTTGTGAAGGATTCGTGTCAACAATTTTTAAACATTTGGCAGAAACCCCTAGTGAAGCCATCTGGTTCTAGGCTTTTCTTTGTGGAAACTTTTTTTATTACTAATTAAACTTCTTTACTTGTTATAGGTATATTTATACTTTCTGTTTCTTCTTGAGTCAACTTTGGTAGTTTGTACCTTTCTATTAATTTGTCCATTTCATCTAGGTTATCTAATTTTTTGCCATACAATTGTTCATAGTATTATCATATAATCTTTTTTACTTTCATAGGTCGGTAGGGGTAACCCCTCTTTCATTCTTGACTTTAATAGTATAAGTTTACTCTTTTTTCTTTTTCTTTTTTTTTTTTTGAGACGGAGTCTCGCTCTGTCACCCAGGCTGGAGTGCAGTGGCGCCATCTCAGCTCACTGCAAGCTCCACCTCCTGGGTTCATGCCATTCTCCTGCCTCAGCCTCCTGAGTAGCTGGGACTACAGGCACCTGCCACCACGCCTGGCTAATTTTTTGTGTTTTTAGTAGAGATGGGGTTAGCCAGGATGGTCTCGATCTCCTGATCTCCTGACCTCAAGATCAACTTTTGTTGATCTTTTCAGAGGACTGACTTTTGGTTTTGTTGATTTTCTCTATTGTTTTTCTATTCTCTAGTTCATTTATTTCTACTGTAGCCTTCATTATTTTCTTCCTCCTGCTTGCTTTGGGTTTAATTTTCTCTTTATCTAGTTTCTTAAGGTGGATGGGAGGATTATTTATTTGAGATATTCTATTTTACTGTAGACATTGGCAGTTGTAACTATATCTCCGAGTACTATGTTAGGTGTATCCCATAACTTTTGGTATGCTGTGTTTTCATTCATCTCAAAACATTTTCTAATTTCCCTTGTGATTTCTTCTTTGACCCATTGGTTTGGAGTGTATTGTTTAATTCCACATTTCTGAATTTCCCAAGTTTCCTTTTGTTACTGGTTTTTAATTTCATACCATTGAGGTTGGAGAACATACCTTGTGTGATTTCAATCCTTTTAAGTATACTGACACTTAATTTATGACCTGTATGGTCTTTATGGTCTAAAAAATGGTATTTCTTAGAGAATGTCCCATGCACACTTGAAAGTGTGTATTTGGCTATTGTTGGGTGTAGTGTTCTATAGATGTCTACTAGGTCTGATTGTTTTAAGATATTATTCAAGTTTTCTGTTTCCTTGTCTTCCTCCTGCCTAATTCTATTATTGCAAGTGGGAGATTGATGTCTTCCCCTATTATTGTTAAGTCGTCTATTTCTCCTTTCTGTTCTTCCAGTTTCATGGTTCTGAGGTTCTGTTAGGTGCATATGTATTTATAATTGTTATGTCTTCCTGATGGATTGACCTTTTTTTTTTTTTTTTTTTTGAGATGGAGTCTGGAGTCTTGCCCTGTCACCCAGGCTGGAGTGCAATGGCGTGATCTTGGTTCATTGCAAAGTCCATCTCCCAGATTCACACCATTCTCCTGCCTCAGCCTCCCAAGTAGCTGGGACTACAGGTGCCTACCACCACGCCTGGCTAATTTTTTGTATTTTTAGTAGAGACAGGGTTTCACTGTGTTAGCCAGGATGGTCTCGATCTCCTGACCTTGTGATCCGCCTTCCTCGGCCTCCAAAAGTGGTGGGATTACAGGCATGAGCCACCGTGCCCGGCCAGGATTGACCTTTCTGTCATTAAAAGATGTCCTTCTTTGGTTCTAGCATGAATTTTGTCTGAGATTTATTTTGTCCAATATTAGCATAGCTCTGCCAGCTCTCTTGTCATTGCTGATTACATGGTATATCTTTTTCTATTCTTTCACTTTCAACCTATTTTTGTCTTTTAATCTAAAGGCTGCCTCTTGTAGACACCACATGGTTGTATTAATTTTTAAAACTCACTATGCCAAATTCTTCCTTCATTGCAGTGTTTTATTCATTTGCCATCACTACATTTTTTTCCAGATCCTTAAGTTCAGCCAGAGGTGAGAGACTAGGGACTTTTCAAGTTTTTCCTGGGCATGTGGACAGCCCTGAATATGCCTGGGGTCTTCTAGATTCTCAGGGATATTTTGGAGCAAATCAAACTCCCTATGGATCTCTTATTCCTCGGTTTTTCCTTTTAAGTTTTTTGATTGGCTTCTTGTTAGCATCAGCTGATAATCCTGCTTAAACAAATGTAATGTTAAACAGTTGTTGCTCATGGGTTTTGACAAATGCCCTGTAGATAGTACTGTTCACAGAAAATGAACTCTGAGCCAGGTCAAATCAAGACAAGCTCTGAGAATGTAGCTTTTCAAGGAGCTACTAGACAGGTTGAATAAAGATTATTTTCTAGGGGCAGGTCTTTAGGGAAGTCTCAGCCCATTTTGTCCCTGCCAGTGGTGCTGGGTTGGTAGGGTTTGGAGCTGTCATAGTTGTGAGGCTACTGGTTTTCAAGACTTTTGTAGGGCTGGGGGGAACAGGTTAAGATTAGGGCAGCTGTGAACTTCACAAAGCTCACTGTGTTAACAGAGATTCAGCTGCGGGTCTGGATCAAACACTCCTTGGATTATTGCAATACTTTAGCTAATTTCCATAGGAGTGTACTTATTAAACATTGTCAAAAAACTGATGATGCTTAGAACTATGTTGGGCACTATGAAGGATACACAAAAATATGATACCCTCTTGTCTTCCCAGACCTCATAACACTACTGTGACACATTAGCCTGGAGGAACTTGTAAGGAATAAAGGGAAGCCTCTGGGTCTTTGTCTGTGTGGGGGAGGGGTGTTTGCAGAACTAACTCTCTCTTTCTCTGGCCTTTGTAGTGGGGACCTTTGACTTGTTAATTTCCAGACGTGTTTTCTGTGATGCAGGGCACTCAACACAAGCCAGCTGAAGGCACTGAATATTGAAATGCTGCCTGGCTATCGAGATCCCTATTCCTCCAGGCCTCTAACGAGGGGTGAAATTGGCTGCTTTCTCAGCCACTACTCAGTCTGGAAAGAGGTAAATAATGCTTTATTCAGATTGCAGTTTTATGACGAGGAGAAAGGAAAGCAAGCTATCGCAGGTGAATTAGGGCCAGATATAAAATGAGCCCACAACTGTTCTGGAAGTGTGTGTGAGAGCTGCTCCTGCCTTGTGTCTCCCTCTGACCCAAGACCAGCAACAAATGGGCAAGGAGGAGTCGCTTTGGTGCCACTTGGGATGGGGACGGGGAGATACACATATCCTATATGGTACACTCTTATTAATTCATTCTCATCATGAGCAGGAATGCCTTCTATTCTACCTATTATGACATCACTTATTAAGTGATTTTATACAAGAAATCACACAGAAGTCATGTGAGGTGGGTTGGGAAGGACAGACCACTTTTACCCAAGAAGAAATTATTAAGTAGCTTGTCCAGGTAAGAAGTGGCAGAGCCAGCATCATCACTAGCCATCAGAGAAATGCAAATCAAAACCACAATGAGATACCATCTCATACCAGTTAGAATGGCAATCATTAAAAAGTCAGGAAACAACAGGTGCTGGAGAGGATGTGGAGAAATAGGAACACTTTTACACTGTTGGTGGGACTGTAAACTAGTTCAACCATTGTGGAAGACAGTGTGGCGATTCCTCAAAGATCTAGAACTAGAAATACCATTTGACCCAGCCATCCCATTGCTGGGTATATACCCAAAGGATTATAAATCATGCTGCTATAAAGACACATGCACACGTATGTTTATTGCAGCACTGTTCACAATAGCAAAGACTTGGAACCAACCCAAATGTCCATCAATGACAGACTGGATTAAGAAAATGTGGCACATATATAACATGGAATATTATGCAGCCATAAAAAAGGATGAGTTTGTGTCCTTTGTAGGGACATAGATGTAGCTGGAAACCATCATTCTCAGCAAACTATTGCAAGAACAGAAAACCAAACACGGCATGTTCTCACTCATAGGTGGGAATTGAACAATGAGAACACTTGGACACATGAAGGGGAACATCACACACTAGGGCCTGTTGTGGGGTGGGAGGAGCGGGGAGGGATAGCATTAGGAGATACACCTAATGTAAATGACGAGTTAATGGGTGCAGCACACCAACATGGCACATGTATACATATGTAACAAACTTGCACGTTGTGCACATGTACCCTAGAACATAAAGTATAATTTAAAAAAAGAAAAAGAAAAGAAAAAAGAGGTGGCAGAGCCAGAACTGGAACCCCTGTCTTACAGATCAAGACATATCTGGAGGGGGTATTGGTGTGTGGGGTTCCTGATAAACAGTTTCCACAACCAAACAGAAAGTCCCTGAAGAAAGGCCCCTTGAACAGTTTCTCTTTTAATGATCCAGTCTATGCCTGCCTTTGTTTTCTTTAAACTTTAAGTGAAATGTGATTAAATAGGTATAAAAGTCTATAGATCAAAAGATACAGCTCAGGGAAATTTCGCAAACAGAACAACACACCCATGTTAATCAGTTCACAGATCCAGAAGCAGGTCACCAGCATCCCACAAGCACCCTCTGACCCCGTACTTCCTTCTAGTCACCAGTCCCCAAGGGTAGTCACCATCCTGACTTCTAAAGGCATTGAGTAGCTTTACCTTTGTTTGTACTTTCCTATATATGAATGGAGCCATGCAGTATGTGGACTCTCCCAACATGGCATTTAGGAGATTCACCCATAACGTTGCATTTAATTGTGGATCATACATCCTCACTGCTGTGAATATGCCACAGTTTATTTATCTATTCTACAGTTGATGGCCGTTTGCTTAGATTCCAGTTATGAATCTATGCTACTAGACTCATGACTTTTTAATACTTATTTATCTAATAAAAATTGGGTATCAAGCTTTTCATAGGGTATCTTCCTACTGATGACTTTTGCAGGTAATTGATCGAGAGCTAGAGAAGACTCTTGTAATTGAAGATGATGTGCGTTTTGAGCATCAGTTTAAGAAGAAGCTGATGAAGCTGATGGATGACATTGACCAGGCTCAGCTGGACTGGGAACTAATGTGAGTGACAAGATGATCTTATGAGAGGGCTCTGAGAGGCACTCAATCCTTTCCAATGGGCAGAGAGCCCTACCTCCACAGCCAGTAGAGATACAGCTTAAGCTTCTACTTACCTAGTTTTCTTTCTATAACTGTTCTCAGAAATAAAAGTGGGTAGAGGTTAGCCGCTGGATTTTGCATCCTTCTACTCTTCAGGGTGGGAAACTGGAAGACTGTGTGAGACCTGGAGTCTGTCTGCAGATCAGGGGCCTTCAGACAGAACCAAGGTGTGGCACTGAGCACTTACTTAGGAGCACAGCAGAAATCCACCCTCAAGCAACGTGGCACATGGAGTGGGTGTGAAGCGGGAGGGGAGGCCATTTATTCAAGCGCAAAAGTCCTGTGTCATATTTAAGCCTCAGCTCCCAGGACAGCAGGTTGCCTCTGCAAGTTCCGAGAAGGTGGGAGGTTAGAGGGTCAGCCAGGGAGCTCCTCTGTTGAAAAATGGAGTTGCACAAACATGGAGACCATGGACAACTAGATTTGGGGAAGGGTCTGAGGCTGACGCAGGAAAACCAGGCTCACCAAGTGAGTGCTGGCTCTGAGCTGACATTTAGTTAATGTTCTTTGTCTACTGTCTCTGGGAATTGAGCGGCTTCTACTTTTTTCTTCCCTTTCCTTTCATTTTTCCTCTCCCTCTCTCCCTCCCTCATTTCCTTTCTTTTTTTTTCCTTCCTCCTCTGCCTCGTCCTTCTTTCTCTCTCTCACTTTCTTTTTAAAACAAATGACACTTTCAGTTTCTCTCCAATGAAGCAGAAAGTTCTCAAGCATTGTGTTTGCTCCCAGCTGTGTGTCAAAGGCAATTCATCAACTCTGAGCCTGCTTCTTTTTTCTGCTTCTTTTTTTTTTTTTTTTTTTTTATTTGAGATGGAGTCTCGCTCTGTCGCCCAGGCTGGAGTGCAGTGGCCGGATCTCAGCTCACTGCAAGCTCCACCTCCCGGGTTTACACCATTCTCCTGCCTCAGCCTCCCGAGTAGCTGGGACTACAGGCGCCCGCCACCTCACCCGGCTAGTTTTTTTGCATTTTTAGTAGAGACGGGGTTTCACCGTGTTAGCCAGGATGGTCTCGATCTCCCGACCTCGTGATCCACCCGTCTCGGCCTCCCAAAGTGCTGGGATTACAGGCTTGAGCCACCGCGCCCGGCCTGAGCCTGCTTCTTTGGAGCAGCTGCAGCAGAGGAGCTGTCCCTGCTCCTCCCACCCGCAGGGGGTACTAACCATGAGCCCAGGTGGAATACTTGTTCCCTCAGAAAATGGGCCACTGTGAGCTCAGAAGAAACCTAGCAATGGCTCAACTAATGCATTACTGTGTAATAAGAAGACACCTGCGCCCTGTCAGATTTCAATCATGTGGTCATGTGGTTAGATCTGGCATTCTGCACAGTCCCTTAAGATCACTGTTTCTTCCTATATCCTCTGGAAGTTGCTGCACTTCAACCTTTCTCAATGGATGGCTCCGCAGCCTATGGTTAAGGCCTCACAGGCCTGGAAGCTGCTTGATGCCTATGTGACTTGTATAAAGGCAACTTTCACTTAAGCCTGATAATCACAGAAGACAACCCAGGGAATATAAGGTTTAGAGCTGGCATACGTTCCTGTTCACATGTAGTTCGGTGGGTGCATTTCTCAGGACAAAGTACCAACAGATCCAAGAAGGAAGAACAGTTGTCTTGATAAGGATACAGGAAAAGAAAAACGTTTTCTAAATTTCACAGATTGTCAAAATATCCCCTTAAAATCTATTATATAGTCTCAAAGAACTGTAACAGTTTTAAATTGTACCTGTCATTTTCTAAAACAAAAAAGAAACAAATGTTACTTCAACCTGAAACATGAAAGGTAATAAGCTGTTCGTGATTGCCACATTACATTTTTCTGGGAAAAGAGAATAATAAAAGGGGAGAATAGAACAAGTCATTGGAATCATCGAGGGAGTGTTGTTCAATAGAAATATAATGCAAGCCACATATGTCATTTTCAGTTTTCTAGTAATCACATTAAAAAGGTAAAAATAAATTAGGTTAAATTAGTTTTAATATATTTTATTTAACCAAATATATCCAAACAGTATCATCATTTTGGTATGTAATTAATATTTTAAAACCATTAATGACATAGTTTATCTTCTCTTTTTTTGTACCAACTCTTCAAAATCTGGTATGTATTTTACACTTAGAACACATCTCAATCCAGAAGCAAATTTTCAGCTGTTAAAGTAAACTGTAGTCCTACCAAAACAATGAACTTGTTTCATGGAAAAAATAAATATATTTCACACAGCTTCAACATTTTAAATTAAATTAAGTAAAGTTAGAGCACTGACTCAGTACCTCTGTCACTCTAGCACCTCTCAAGTGCTCGATAAGAGTTTCCCTTTCAGTGGATGAGATACGAGAGAAGCTCAGACTCCGTAATCTGAAGAGACAGTGGCTGGGGATAAATGTTTGCTGTCCTCAGAAGAACTGAAGGTTGAACATAGACTTGTTCTACAAATCCTGGGATGCTTTCACTAGGGGAAATTCCTTGAATGTTGAAAGAGATTGTTTTAGGGCAAAATAGAGGAAGTACTGCTTTACCTGGCAGGCAAGGAGGAGGCAACTCCTCAGCTTGCTCCAGTCAAGCCCAAACCAATAGGTTCCAGACAAAAGTAATGAAGCACAGACCCATGGGTAGACTAGGGAAGATGGGAGTGGCCAAAGGTGCATCCCGCGTTGTAGAAGTTCTTCATGGAGGACAGAAGGTGCCTGAGGGGTCTTTCTCTGAGCAGCATGTCTGAGAGGAAGCCTGGCCACAGCTGGGCGAGTGTGACGCAGGAGAATGTCTGTCAGGAGCTGTCATTCATACTGCCCAAAAGGAACCCTTAGGGCCGCTCTTGGGTTCCCAGAACCTTCACTGCAGACTGATTCTTTCCCCCAGCTTATTTGGTCCTGTGTTTCCCACCAGTACTTGGAGCGCTGTGCAGAAGGCATCCAAGGCTGACACTCTGGGGACCTGAAGACAGCAGCCTCAGGATTCTCCCATCTGGCCTTTTTTGTGCCTTTCCAACCTCTGTAAACACAGCTGGAAGCCTCATCCCATCTTTGAGAAATTATCTGAAATATCTTTTAATCTTACTACATCTTACTTTCTGGCTTGAAAACGGTTCACTAGGCAGGAATAGTGGGGTTGATAAATGCGGCCAGCAAAATGGCCCCAGCGATGGCAGATGGCAGTCATGACTGGTGATTGGATCCACTTTAGGGTGTGATACATCATTTAATGACAGACAAGAGTCAGTCCAGGATTTCAAAGCTGTTCTCCATCCTTATCATGGCATAATAGTCCAGGTAGAATTTTTCTCCTCTGCTATTTCCTTATAGTTATATTGGTAGGAAGAGGATGCAAGTAAAGGAGCCAGAGAAAGCCGTGCCCAATGTGGCAAACCTGGTCGAAGCCGACTATTCCTACTGGACCCTGGGCTACGTCATCTCTCTGGAAGGAGCACAGAAGCTGGTTGGAGCCGATCCTTTTGGGAAGATGCTGCCAGTGGATGAGTTTCTGCCAATCATGTACAACAAGCATCCTGTGTGAGTCTCCCTGAACTGACTGCCTTCCCTTGAGTACAGCCTCTTCATGAATTATGCTCTCCATTTCTGGCAGTACTTGATATTTTCTAAAGTTGTACTGCTTTCCTAAATGATCTTTTCATAATTATGATTAAGAGAGCCTAACTCAGATGATTATCCCTTTGTACAGATGGGAAGGTGAGGCAGAAATGGTGAGTGTCCTGCCCAGGGATTCTTGTAATACCCAGTTTGTAGTTGCACTGAATGTAATGTGCTTGGTCCCCTCCTTGTCTTTGCTCTTCTTATTTCCATAACCTCATACACCTCAAGGTGAAGGTCATCTTCCTAAGCACCTCAAAATTTCCAGTTCCTTTGGTTCAGGTCATTGTGTGTACTTTTGGCTAGGCAGAGATACCCATTTTTGAAGAGGTCACAATCTGGTCAGGAACCCCGACTCGTGAACAAATCATCACGATATATTTTAATTCCTGCAATCACAGGGATGTATAAGAGGTTCAGAGAGTGTGGACCTGATACCTGAGCATGATGTCCATGGAAGAAGGGCAGTGTGATGCCCAGGAGCTTACCCTGACCTAGCGCTTATCAAAAAGTGTGGCAATTAATGGTTTACCTGTCAGTCTCCCCAGTAAACTGTAAATACCCTTTGGGGCAGGAACAGTCTTATGCCTCTGTGTCCTTAGAGCCTAGTCCAAATGCTACACATAACAGCAGCTCCTAAATCATGAATGAATGATTCCTAAATTCATTAATGGAGCAGCATAAGTTCTAACCTTGGCCCCTTCTCTTAGTTGCTGGGTGATCTCTTCACTAGATGGCCTTCATTTTAGCGTTGAGATTTCCTATGCTGCCACCAGTTCATTTTGTCTCTTGTCCTCAGTAAAAATGGAGCTGTTTGCCTTCGTGTACATAACATGTCAGAGACTGACTTTATCTCTGTGTCCTGGCAGAAACATGGAGGTCAAACCATTATCCCCTAAACAAAAGGGAAATTACTACATTCATATGTCACCTCATATACTCTGTGCAGGAGCCCTGGGAGGGAGGCCAAGTTATCCGTCTCCTTTACACCTGCTGGAGCCCAAGTGGTGAGCAGGGAGCTAGCGCACAAAGCCAAGCCTGCATGCCTCCAAGCCTCCACGTGCCACATGCCCCATCGCTGCTGTCCAGATCTTGGGTGTCTCATTTATTAATCCAAGAGCAGGACATTTTTTGTAAAGTGATCGTAAATATTTATCATGGTCTAACAGGGCTTGCTTTTTAACTTTTGGAGTCAGACCTGAAATTCATCTTTTAAACTAGTCTATCCAAATACATCAGAAATATCCTGACCTTTTTGCTTGGGAGCTTGTCTTTGGAAAGCTTTTAAAGAAATCTTTGTGTTTGTAGGCTAAAGTGTTTCACAAATGACACAATTTAAATAATGAACTCATGACAATTTAAGAGGTAGCCAGCAGGGCTCCTTCACTCTTTGTCCCTGTTCCGTAAGTCTTCTTTCCACCCCCTCATGTGTCCGGCCACCTTCTTGTTTTCAGAGCTGAGTACAAGGAGTATTATGAATCCAGGGACCTGAAAGCCTTCTCTGCAGAACCCTTGCTCATCTACCCTACGCACTACACAGGCCAGCCGGGGTACCTGAGTGACACCGAGACCTCCACCATCTGGGACAATGAGACAGTGGCCACCGACTGGGATAGGACACATGCCTGGAAGTCCCGGAAGCAAAGTCGCATCTACAGCAGTGCCAAGAACACAGAGGCCCTGCCACCGCCAACCTCCCTGGACACTGTGCCTTCGAGGGATGAGCTATGAAGCCTCCCTGGGAGTGTGACCCACATCGGTTCAACATCCTTTGGTTTTTCTAAAGGGCTATTCATCCGTTTGCTCCAGTTTTCTGTTTTGTTTTTAGTGGTCACAGTCATCTAACCAAAGTGATCTCATGTGATAAATCGAAATTAACATACTTTTGACAGTGGAGGGAAATAAGGAAATTCAACACAAATTTCCCAAGATGGCTAAAAGACAGGCTTTCTGGAAACTGTTAAGATAAACTGTAATCCAGACACCTAATTCTTCAGTCCACTACCCATGTGACACTGATTCCCACATTGAGGTTGAACAACATGGCTCAGAGTCTTGTTTAAGAGAAAGTGATCACCAAGCTGTCCCATCAGCAAATAGGTAGTCAAGGCAGCCAGGCCAACTAGACCCACACTTATTGGTCTAGCTGGTCCATTTTATGTGACAGATGGGACCTTGAAAACGCCAAACCAATTGGACAACCTTCATTGGTCTAGTTTCTCCGTTTTATATGACATTGAAAACTTGTGTATGCAACGTTTGGGGGACAGGAATCAATCACTTAAAATCATATTTATTTGGCTTTTTATTTAAAGGATTCTGTCACAAACCTTATTGAAAAGTCAATTTTTAAAAAAAAAACAACTTAGTCCTTGTTATCTAATAGGGATGGATATTTGGGTCTGGCTGAGACTTGGCCTGTGACCATCATGACAGCTGGAGCTCCCATATAGAGGTGACCAGTTTGCCATGTGGATATAATTTAGTAGACATTTGACAGTTTGTGTAGGTATTTGAGGGAAACAACTCAACATTTGGCTTTTTTTATTATGGCCACTTGGGTCAGGATGCTCTATTTATAAAGATAAATGTAATATATGAAGGGTGAGGGCTGGCTGTGCGTCCTGCCCTGTCCCGGGTTTGCGCGCTGCTACAGAGCTTCACGCTGTCCGCTCCACCCCTTAGCCTGAGAACCCACCGCAGGTGTGAGTTCTATGAGTCACTGCTAGGAGACAGAGCACATTTTCAGGCCAGCAACTATTCTTGCCAGGGTTTTTCTTTATATTTTGAATTATTTATTTTGCAAAATATGGCGAAGACATTGTCTTTAGGATAAGGCAGAGAAACAGATGTTGCAGACTTCCATGGCACCCAGGGGAGAAGTGGGTGTGGACACATTGGTTCGGCAATCTGATTCTCCTGAATTTCCCAGCCAGGCTCTTTCAGGGAGGCCTGTGGATGGGGGATTTGAACTGTTTGGAAACAAATGATTCTCTATCTCAGGTGAGAAACCTGGTCAGAAACAAAGGGCTGGTCAACTGATTTAGGCCAGCAATCAGGGAAGCTCTTGGAATCAGAATCCCGGCAGACACCCTTTCTCAAAAGATATCCCCTGAGAGTCCTTTCTGCTTTCTTCACAGATTGATTTTATGTAAAATGCAGAGTTGGACTACACGATTTCTTCCCACTCCACAATCTGTCATCCTAGTATAGATCCTGGTGGTTTTCCTCAAGTTTATGTTCTCATGCCCTCAATCTATAAATTTTTGTCTCCAGAAAAACCCTCCCAGGCATCCCATACAAGCACCATTCCTCGTCAGTGTCCATGCACCATGCAGCCATATGGGGGGCCTGCACACCCCAAATCCTGAGCTTCACACTTAAACTCATGGGGAAGGCCCTTCAGAGCAGAGCCCACAGGCGGGTGGTGTTACATACACAAGCTTAGTGTATGAGTGTAAGATAAACTTTAAACCAGACACGTAATTCTTCAGTTCACTGTCCATGTGATACTGATTCCCACATTAAGGTTGAACAGCATGGCTCAGAGTCTAGAGAAAGTGATCACCAAGCTGTCCCATCAGCAAATAGGTAGTCAAGGCAGCCAGGCAGCCTCACCTCCCCAGGCGAGGGGCGGGTCCCCAGTTTAGGACAATAGGCAGCTTGCCTTCCACCAGACGCCAGCCTCGGCCTTCCTTCCCGACTCACTGTGGGTACCGTTCTACGCTGACCAGCAAGCCAGGCCGCTGAGGAAAGGGCTCTCGCCCAGCTCTAAATTGTGCCGCTTAGACTTAGCAGTCAGTGTGACTTCCTTTCCCACCCACCCCCAGAAAAACAGAAAGCGCATCTGGGGAGCGAGCGAAAATTCCTTAGGTGATTCCTAAGATTTCCTTGGGTATCTGGTTTTTGTTTTCATATTTGAGTGTGTGCATGTGTGCATGACTTTAATGATTTTTTTAATGGGGTGGGAGGTGGCTGGGGTGCTGGGGTTGAAGGAAGTTTGGGTTGATTTTTGTGGTGTTTTGTTTAATAAAGAAGTTTTTTTTTTTTCCTGTTCCCCTGTCAGCTGGTCTGACAGATTTAAGAACTCTCTTTCTTAAAAGACATTGGACTTACATTCTAGCATTTTAGACTAGGACTGTTCTACTGTGAAGTTCTGGCTCCTTTAGCCCGGTTTGTTTCTCCCTGCTCAGGTCTAGAATCTCAAGCAGTATTCTTTTCTGGTGAACATTGTGAGCTGAAGATGTGACTTTTTTTTTAAAGTCATCTCTTTAGCAATCCAGAGGTTCCTCGACCTCATTATTTGTCCTATCTCTCCCTTATAGTCCTAAACCAAGACAGTTGACCTTTGCAGTGTCACGTGAGGCCGTCAGTATAGAGGCCTTTGCATCTGGCCCTGGCACCCGCTCTCTGCCTCTGGAAGCTAAAGCCTGTCTGGATTCCTCTTGGGATCTAACGTGGGATCTTCTGGACAGACAACCGTGACGTCAGCAGTGCTGGTGCTGCTGTGTGTGGACTGAACACCTGCGCTTTGCAGGGGACGCACTGCATGGGCCCCGCTTGCGGTTCACTCAGGCCTGCTGCAGGAGCTCTGGAGAACCAGAAACAGCGGACAGCCAGCACACTGCATCATCTGTCTTGCATGCTGTTTCAGGGCGGGAAGTGATAAACTATTTGCCTTCTGGAGCTCTTTGTGAAAAATTAAAAAAAAAAAAAACTTAACGATATGATTGTCCATTGCTTCCGCAGGCACTCTTCAATGGCCAGCGCTGCAGAGATTCCCAGGTCTGCCCTTGACCAAAGATGTGGGTGGGGGTCAGGGGGAACGGCTATGTGATCCCCATGGCAAATGAGGGGAGGGTGGTTGTGCCCTTCCTGCGCAGTGAGGGTTGTTTTAAACTGATGGGCATTGGTATGTTAGCTGAAAGGATTCCAAGGTACGGAAAGATGGAAGAGAGCCCCCAATGGGAGGGAGTGGAGGTGTCCATCTTGCATTTTGTGCTACAGGTCAGTCTATCCATTCATCAAAACATACTGAGATACTGTGATACTGGTCCGAGGCCAAAGAGCTTTTTCCTGGGGAAAAATAGCAGCAGCAACAAACAGAGAATCCTCGTTGATCTCAGTGACTGCTTGAATTTTTAAATCAAGCTTCCCCCTAATCTCAAAAACTAGGCTGTGAACACTGCCTTGCTGCAGGCTTTGTGCTGGGCACTGAGACGCTCAGAGGAGTAGGTAAAGTCCCTACTGCTGTGTGGGGCCCACATCCAATGGAGGAGCAACATAAAGCAGGTGACTGCCAAACAGGACGGCTTTATTTCAGAGATTAACACAATGGGTGGAGGAGGACTATCAGAGCCGCTCTGCTGGGAAAGTGACATTTGAGTTGGGTTTTGGAGGATGAATTGGAGTTCAGAAGAGGGAGGAGGGTTGGGCACAGTGGGTGGAGATGCTGTCCAGGCATTGCCTGGCAGGACTCTGAAAGGGCCTCAGTGGGATTCATGGGAATTCGGTAGGGCGGAAGAGTTAGGCGTGCGTTGGGGTCGATAACAACAAACAAGACAGACACGATCACGCTGGCAGAGCAAGTTGGCTGCCTCCTTCTCAGGGCTGTCTCATCAGAAGTAAGAGCCCAGCGTTTCTGGGAGAATTCTAAGTTTGGTTACCATCTTGACAGATAATACAGAGGCTTCCAGTAAAATGTCGATGTCCAAAACAAGAAATGTTCCCACTCAGCTACAAATTTGGGAGTCTTATGGTTTTTCCTTCATGATTGGAGCAAATCCCTGCCGCTAGTAACTACAAAATAAAGATGTGTCTTCCCAGGAGGCTTTCTATAACGTGCTTTTGAAACGTTCTCGCCAACTAAACAGAGGAAAGAAATGATCCAGAGGTGATCTCCCTGACAGAAAATTCGCTAAGGAGTTAAATAATGACAAAGTAAAGTTAAAATGAGGCTGGCTGTGTGAGAAGAAAATAGCATGTAATGGGTGGCACGTTCTGAAAACTAAGAACAGACAGCTTTGGAAATAATTGTCACACCCACATGATGTTTTGTGGTGATGTTTATTATTTCAGGGGAACCTGCTGTCCCTCAATTAAATGCGGCTGAGGGAGGAGGGCCAGCAGGAGAAGGGGGTGCATATGAAGGGCTTCCCTGTGAGCCCACGGCCCTAAGTCAGTGTAGGGCAGCTGAGACAAGAACCAAAGTCTGGACAATATCCTTTTGTGCCTGCTTGAAGAAGAGAGAAGTAATGATGGTAGATTTTAGTACATTTTATTACAAAAGATTACGTGAAAAATGGTGCTCCCTCTTATCCCAAGGACAGAGCAAGAGGAGTTTAGGTGAGCTTGCAGGAAGAATTCATTGACAGAATTGTCAGACACTGAATGGGGTTCCAAGGTAAGTGGTGGAATGGCTCCATTAAACTTGGTTGTTGGGCAAAAGTGTGGCTTCCTTTCTGCTCTGTGAATTACTGAAATGCCCTAGTTTTTTGCTTCCACCCATAGCTGATCTTTGTTCAGTAGCCTCTGTGACACCAGCTATGTTGCTTCCAACCCAAAGCCATCCATCCTCCCATCTGCCCTCAAAAAGAGTGGAAAGAACGAAGAATCGTCTCTGAGGATTGCCTTCTCTTTATTTTTAATTTATGGAGTTTGTTTTTATGCCCCTCCCTGTAGTTTTCCAGTCTGGCTTCCTCTGGAACGGGTGCTTTAATAAACTTGCCATGTCTGAGCAATCCTAGGACCCACAGAGCACTAGCTCTGCCCCCATGGACCTGGCAAGGCTTTGCTGGGGGTTTCCCATTCCAGGGTGCCGGGGTGGATGTCTGGGCTCTTGCTAGTGGGGGAATTTGATTTTCAAAGTGGAGCAGGCAGCTCTCTCTCTGTTCTTAGATGCTTAGAAAATAATCAGCAACAATTTCCTCTCCCAAAAGGAAATGAGAAGTTTGGAACAGACCCTCAGACAGGAGTTGAGTTGTCCAGGCATTCTGATGGTGTGGTCTGAAGGGCTTTAACTGCTTTTTAAAACTGCTAGCATAAATTGCGAAGACTTGAAGGGGATGATATTGTTGCTCAGGCCTAGCCCAGGGGAGGAAACCATGAGCAGAGCTGAGTGCAAGGGACAGAGTGGTGCAAGCCTGTTGAGAATCTGAGGGGAGAGGAAAGAGGCGGCTTCCAGAGCACCACACATGGAGCAAAGTCCTGCTGCTCAGAGCAGTCTGGGAGAGAAGTGTAAGGAGCAGGGAGAAGAGACTAAGGCAAGCCCATCGCTGGTGACAGTGATGCCAGTGCACAGGCCAAGAAAGAGAAGAGGGAACCAATGGGGGAAGTAGTGTGGTAGGAGGGAGGCTTCAAATGGAAGTGGTGACAACCCTGTCCTTAGAGTTTTATCCTTTTAAGTCTGCAACTGTGGGAGAGACTGAGGTGGTGTTGAGTTGAATCGCTTGCAAAGGAACAAGTGAGGTGACCAGCGCCCCCAATGCTTGGGGAACAGCAGTCACTCACAATCAAGCATCTCCATTGTCCCTGGACAGGACCTCTGGAACCAGAGTCAAAAACCACTTCCTGTAGGAAAGACACAGGGTCTGTGGACAGACACAGGAGGGAGTACCTAGGAGCAGGGAGCAAAGCTTCTGGTGAGAGAAATCCACCCAAGAAGGTGGGACTCATGGGAATTGCTGCCAGCTCTGTGTGGTGGCCAATCTCTCAGGCCCTGAGAGGGACACTCCAGCCCAGGGCTGCTTGACATCAGCCAGTCTCTCCTGTCACAGCCCGTCCAGCGCGAGTGCACGCTGCAAAGCCTGTAGGCTGGCCAGGGAGGTTGTGCTGGGCCCACATCCCCGTCTCTGTGAACCTTTTTGGACCCCAGCCGTGGAACAAGCTGCAGGAGCCCTGGACGCCCTCCAACTCCATGAGTCAGTCCCTCCCCAGAGCAGCAGCAGCTTAACTTTTCCCAGGGTGCTGTTCCACACATGGAAGCCCCACCTCTAAGAGCTTCACATCTGGACCATTTGGCTCATCCGGGCAGGAGGTTGGAGGGCTTCTTTGAAGACATGACTTCCCTTAGGCCAGAAGCTTCCCAGGAATAACAGCAGCTAACTCGTATCATGCACCAAAGTGAACCGCACTTTCCCTACGTGTGCTGTGTAGTTTAATACAGCATGAACCTCAAGAAGTAGGAACTATTCATTAATCCCTATCTTTCAGATAAGGCAAAGAGCTAAGGGAAGCAACTCGCCTAAGGTAGTAAGTGGCCTGGGAGTCAGACAGAGGCAGTCAGATCTCACCAAACTGCACCCACTTCCAAGCTGCTGGGGGATAATCTGTCTCGTTTGTTTTCTCAGTAACATTTAACGTTTTAATCTCTCACTCTTGCACTCTCTCTCTCTTACCACACACACACACAGCCCGATACATAAAGCTGGCACCTCTAACCCATGTCTCTCTCCCCTATGAAACCTCATATACTGATTATTCAGCTGGTCATACTGCAAACTCTCAGATAACGTATTGCTGGAGACTTGGATGTTAGATACTGAATAAACGAGGAACGAAATTTATGTCAAGGGGCAAGCTAACAGTTTCATTTAGAATGCTTCTCCCATTTCAAAACTGATGCCTTGATTGTTTCTTATGGCAGGAACGACTCAGAAACAGCTTAAATCATTCGGTCTTTTTTTTTTTTTTTTTTTAACTTCCTGTACTGGTAACCCTTTTCATTCTTGTGTAAGAAATTGGAACTGTAGCACATAATGAAGCTTTGGTATGAAACAATGGTAGGAATAACAACGATTTCTTCTGAGAAGCCTGTGTTAAAGCACTTGGACACTGATAACTGGCTTACAGGGAGGGTGATCTGGGAGGTCTTAAAACTGGCTCTCCTGAACACCACTCAAGCCCCAGTCCCATCCGCTCCCCCTTTGTTAGCTCCTGTCAGTTGGTGCCTTTCCTAGGAGTTTCTCCCGCTGCAGCCACCCCTGGTAACACTCGAGTCTATAGATAAGAAAGGGATTTCAATCCATCTGGGGTGCTAACTCAAAATAATCATCTTTATGGCTGTTTCTTCATCAGTGGGATGGAAGTGATGCTCAGGATAGTAGGTGGCAGTGCTCTGACCCTCAGCACGATGTTCCTCAGACACTTCAAAGAACCAACCAGGTGTCCAGCTGACCGAGATAGTTTGTGGGAATTCACATGACTGGAAGGCTGGGGATGGAGCCCACAGATCCCAAGGATTCTCTCCAGCTCCGTGAGGCTGTGGAAGTGTCTGTCAGGAGAGCCTCCTCCATTTAGTGCCTGGCCCAGTGTTATATGCTCAGAGTGGGGTTTGATGATCCAGAGTTCTGTCCCTAAAACTTGGGCAACTTAACCGTTCTGTGTCTCAGCCCCGTATCTGTAATATGAGGCCGCTGACTACATGATTTGTAAGGTGCCTTCAAACTCTTAAGAAAACATTACCTACATTGGATTCCTTGAAATGTTAAATAAGAAAATTGCTTCCACAAAGGTTTCTGGGTAGAGATATTGAGAATCCACACCCGATAATGGTTGCCAAATTGTGAGTCTAAAATAATTAAATTTGCCTGGCTCCTATTTGATCTGTTGGGTTTTGCATAAATACTTACATTTCCTAGGTTTCTTTTTTTAACCTGACTTACATCTGTAAAGTAGCTCCTAGTTTCATCAAAGTAGGAACCACATCAGAAGAAAATGAATTGTTGGTGAGTGGCTGTATGTTAAAAATTAGAAATAAATTAGATCAGCTGGGTGCAGTGGCTCATGCCTGTAATCCCAGCACTTTGGGAGGCTAAGGCAAGCAGATCGCTTTGAGCTCAGGAGTTGGAGACCAGCCTGGGCTTCATGGCGAGACCCTACCTCTACAAAAAATACAAAAAAAAAAAAGCAGGGCGTTGGTGGCTTGCGTTTGTAGTCCCAGCTACTCATGAGACTGAGGTTGGAGAATCGTTTGAGCCCAGGAAGCGGAGGCTGCAGTGAGCTGAGATTGCGCTACTACAGCCTGCGCAACAGAGTGAGACCCTGTCTCAAAAAATTAAATTAAATTAAAAAATAAGATCAACGCTAATTCTAGACAAAATTAAATTGTTATTTCTAGTATTTTCTCCTTTCAGCATCTTTCTTCAACTCTTCCTCGTTTCTGTGCAGCCTCAAGTCCTCACTGCCATCTCTCCCAAACACTTTCTGATGACTGCCAGTGGTGAACAAACCCCTGCACCCTAGGAAGAAGGCATTACCCCTCTGTGGCAGAGGCGGTCGTGTGCATCAACTCCTCCGGGTTTCTCCTGCATTTCCCACCTCCCCTGCATTCACATCGGGGCCGGGGACTGGTCGATGGGCTGTGAACAGAAGTGACAGGTGTCGCTTTGGTCTAAGGCAGTTGGGAACAGTTGTGAGTTCTCTTTACTCTCTTTATCATCACTGTGACTAGAAGGGAAACACCGAGATGGCAAAGTTGCAAGATGGAAGCTGCCTGGATCCGTGAGCTGCTGTTAGAGAAAAGCTACTAAGGAATTTCCTGACTTGCATTACACAGTCCCATGAAAGAAAAAATAAACCTCGGTCTTAAGCTGTTGAGATTTCTTGGTTTGGTACTTCGGTCCAGCCTAGCCTAGCCTAACACATCCCTTCTGAAGGCATTTAATTTTAAGAGAGAGTCTAGGGGGAAAAGCAATGAAAAATGCAATGGAAATAACTTCTCCTAGTGGAAATGTAGGCATCTGCGGAAAAAGAGGTTTGAGTCAGGAACCTTCTTAGTCCCACTGAAATCAGGACACATAGGGCAATATTGTATGCCTCCTAATGATCCTGTGCTGCAAGGAGAATTTACAAATGCTCCAAAGAAGACAAGTTTAAGACAGTATTCCTTCAGGCAAAATGTACCCAGGCCCAGTTTCTAGAAAAAGGTAAAACAAGGGAAACAGGCTTTTAGAATGATCTTGAAAAAACAAGGACCAAAGACCAAATTTCCCTTTTTTCTGCCCCACCCCATATTATCAATTTCCTATTATTAAAATATCTACTTGGCTTCCTCTAAAAATTCCACAAGGGCACAGAACATTTGATAATTTGGATCCATTTAGGAATCCACTGGAAAATAATTCTGGGAACTTTTTAACAGTATGATAAATGACAATACTGTGCATCTGCGGTGAATCTGGCCTCAGACCTAATGCCTTTGGGGAAACTGCATGGATCAGTTTAAAACGATTTCAAGTGTAATTCTTTTAGGAATGCCTTTCCTCCCTCCATAGAGGTCCCCCTGGGTTCCAGGGCACCATAGGTGGTTTCAAGAACTATGCAGGTGGTATCCATCACAAAAAGCGGGGAAAGGCTCTCAGAAAAGCGACAAAATGCTAACTTGGACCCTCACTCTAAGTTGGATTTTATTAAGTGTCCCCATGCTGGGTGCAGTGTAATCCCAGCACTTGGGGAGACCGAGATGGGTGGATCATCTGAAGTCAGGAGCCCAAGACCAGCATGACCAACATGATGAAACCCCACCTCTACTAAAAATACAAAAACTAGCTGGGTGTGGTGGTGTGCACCTGTAATACCAGCCACTCAGGAGACTGAGGCAGGAGAATTGCTTGAACTTGGGCAGCAGAGATTGCAGGGAGCCGAGATCGCACCACTGCACCGCAGCCTGGGCGACAGAGCCTGGGTGACAGCAATCCAGCAAAGGCATCATCTCTAACTGCAGTTTCCTAAGGAAGTCATTCTTCCCCCCAAAGGCTCGTGACACTTGCCAGTGGGAAGGATCCCACCTGACTCGGCCACTGGCTTTCCCTGTGCTCCTCCAACCGATCCAGTGGGCTTCCCAAAAGCTTATTGACACACCTGGAACCCAAAACCCACCTGGTTAATAATCCAGATACAATCCCTTTGGGTCTGGCAGCACATGCCAGCCAAGTCCCAAACTAGTTTATTAGTTTAACCAAAAGGTAAACAGATGATGGAGATGCAGAAAGACAAGCATGCGAGCAGCTAAAAGCATTACCCGGCTGTCCACCAGGAAACAAATTTAAGACAATTTAAAGTGGCATTAAATAAATGAGGCTAAGTTTGAGCTACTTGGGATTTCCATTGTCTTTAAAAAAGGTAAATATATATATATATATATATTTTACATTGCAGTATATAAATCTAGACTCTACATATACAGTATAAATACACAGGGTGAGCACAGGGGCACAACACTTATGTCTTGGTGGCCACACCCTCACCCAGGCCAATGGTTTTCTATTTTCTTTTCGACCTTCACACCAAGAATATCAGGCTGGGGCTACATGTACTTCAACCTGCATGAGGGCTGCCACCCTGGCCATCTCTCCGACAAGCACAGAAGCACAAATTGATCAGGCATTGAAAACAGAAGAAAGTGCTTTTTGACTAGCTGAAACCCAGTCTTTACAATGTGTAGTCCAATCTCCTGGAAAGACCAAAGGAAATCGGAGGACTTCCTGGCCTGTTCTTCGGTCCATTGCCACAAATCTCTAAACTTTCCCTGGTGTTTCTTGCAGAATTCACATGGCTGTTTATGTAACACAAATCCCGCACAACTATTAGGAGCTGTATTACTGGATTAGGAAAAAAATAGCTCCATGTTACAATCTGCACTTCATATTCTGGGTTTGTTCTCTTTATTTTTGGAATAAAAACTGGTATTTTGAGAATCATTTCTTAAAAAGGACAACATTCTGAAAGTGCTTCTTACACATGTCAATATTCCACATATGGCTTTTAGTTCAAACCCCAGCACAGCTCAGACTTGGAAGGAAGAGTGTGATGGTGTTATGAGAGACAAAAATGTCACTTAACAGTGATACTGTGATAGCAAGCATGGGAACCTGAAAACCAAAGTTATTGATTCCATCTGGAAGAATGTACCTCTTAGACGAATGAGTCAGATAATCAATGCAGCCCCATCTCTTTCCCCATGACTAGGCACAGTAATGCTATAAAAGTTAATAAGTAAAATAGGATGCTGCTATCAGCAGGAAACATCTTCTGCGGGGCTACTAACAGGGCAATCACTGTTCAGAAATCTTTCACAAGCTCAAACTAACCAAATGTAGTCAGTTGCAGTAGAAATTTCCACACCTGAGGAACAAATTGCACATAATAAAGAGGTACTAGGATCCAGATGGCAAAAGACTCCAGACACATAGTTTTACATGCAAAAGGCAATCAGAGAAGGCAATGAAGTAGTGACATTCCAAGACAGGTAAGAGTCCAAATGAGTCACCATTCTTTTCGCGCTTTCTTTTCTGGCTTCACTACCAAAGAACATGGTTATTTGTGCAATGATTATGGTATGTTCTTTAGGGGAAAACAGAAATACACGGGGTTGCCAGAAACTGAAATGAGCTTGTTTCAGGAGCTTGACACCTCCAGAGGTGTCGTGATGGCTAGACCAGTGGGGCAATGGTCCTCCGAAGCTCCTCCTGGCCTCCCTGGGGTAGCAGAAAGCGGCAGATGCAGGCAGAGGTTGAAGGCCACCAGCTCATCCAAACCCTTTTCAAAGTGGCCTTTCATGCAGCCTGTGGCAGTTCCAGCCTCTGCAGTTGTTTTTATCTGATGGCACTTGATTGAGAAAGTCATCTTCTCCCTTTATAAAAATAAAGTTTGGGCTTCTTGTAATACTGGCACAAAGGACACTCTCTATTCCCAGGACTGATTCCATTCACTCGGAAGATACGAGACTAGGTTCTCAGTTTCTTCTATTTCCCTGTAAAAAGTGACCTCAGCTTCCCAGGCCATTGTGCAAATTTGTTTTTCCATAGTCCACACTATCCCCTAAAGTTCCTCTTACATATTTTCATATATATACACATGCATACCAAATATGTGTGCATATATATATTTTTTAAATGTGGGTAATTCTGCATTTTAGTCTCAAATAAGTCAAAGAGAATCAGTGAATCATTCATCCTTTTCATGTCAAATTCATTTCCAATTTCCCCACAATGCCTATCATAGTGCTCTGCACGCCACAGGAACTCAATAAATATCTGCTGACTTCACCAATGATCCTGGAACACTGGATGGTAATTGCAATCACCACAGCCTGTTCTCAGCCCCGGCCTGTCTGCCTTTGGCAAACAAGGGGCCATTGGTCCCTCCCTTCAGAGGGTGATTTTGCTGTGTCTGTTACTCCAGCAGCCCCGTTTAGCTGTCCTGGGCAATGTCAAGCTGGTCCGGCTACGCAGTTTCACTTGCTCTTCCATGCAGTTCTTTTTGCGCAAAATGAAGTCAAAGTTCACTTGGCTGTTCATGGCATAAAAGACATTGGCTGAGTCTGGAATCACAAGTTCTGAAAAAGATAAGGAAAGATAAGGTGGTCAGCTTGTGGAGCTCCGCTCAGCACTGACAATGGCAGCTGTAAACCTCGCCCAGACACAAGAATGGGACTATGGCCCTTTGTGTCTGGAACGTGACCTGAACCAGACAGTGACCACCACTGCCCCGAAAACTGACCCCAGCTTCTCAATCCCAATTCTAACAATTAGTACAAATGAGATTTTAGAAATTCACTCCATGAACTACATGTTCCCATAGAAAATGTTAAAGCTAGAAAAAAAGTACAGTAGGAAACAGAGACCAAGAAAAGTTCAAGAAAATTCCCAAGATGGCAGCTACTGAATGGCAGAACTGGGATTTGAACTCAGGTTTCCTTTCTCCTGCAGTCCATTTCCCACCCCAGTATGCAGATTTTCTCAAAGACTAAGAGAATCCAATGACATGGAAAAAACAGAAAATCTACAGCACTCCAGAATTCTACTTGAAATATTAAAATTTTTTGGAAGTAATCCCGTCAAACGAGTATTTTATTCCCCATGTAGGAAAGTGTGTATCTTTTTTTCTTTTTTTAATTTTACTTTAAGTTTCGGGATACATGTGCTGAACATGCATATCTTTGTTTTACTGTATTTTACTTTAAGTTCTGGGATACATGTGCAGAACGTGCAGGTTTGTTACATAGGTATACGTGTGCTGCACCTATCAACCTGTCATCTAGGTTTTAAGCCCTGCATGCATTAGGCATTTGTCCTAACGCTCTCCCTCCCCTTTTCCCCCACCCCCTGACAGGCCCCAGTGTGTGATGTTCCCCTTCCTATGTATCTTTTAATATTTAAACTATTTTCAACTTCAATGATTCCCAACTAGACATCTGTAATTTTCGAACAAGGATTGTTCCAAGTGTAATATGAAATCATCAAAGCAAAGTTATTTTGACTCAGTTTTATGTTATTTTATTTTGTTTATTTAAGTTATTTATTATTATTATTATTTTATTTTTTGAGATGGAGTTTCGCTCTTGCTGCCCAGGCTGCAGTGCAGTGGCACAATGTCAGCTCACTGCAACCTCTGCCTCCCGGGTTCAAGCGATTCTCCTGTCTCAGCCTGCTGAGTAGCTGGGATTACAGGCGACCGCAACCACGCCTGGCTACTTTTTTTTTTCTTTGCATTTTTTTTTGTATTTTTAGTAGAGACGAGTTTCACCATGTTGGCCAGGCTGGTCTCGAACTCCTGACCTCACATGATCTACCTGCCTTGGTCTCTCAAAGTGCTGGGATTACAGGTGTGAGCCACCATGCCCGGCCTCACTTTTATTTTTACTTTTTATTTTATTTTTACTTTTTATTTTATTTTTACTTTTTATTTTATTTTTACTATACTTTAAGGTCTGGGGTACACGTGCAGAATGTGCAGGTTTGTTACATAGTATACACGTGCCATGGTGGTTTGCTGCACCCATCAACCCGTCATCTACGTTAGTTATTTCTCCTAATGCTATCCCTACTCTAGTCCTCCACTCTGCGACAGGCCCTGGCATGTGATGTTCCCCTCCCCGTGTCCATGTGTTCTCATTGTTCAACTCCCACTTATGAGTGAGAACATGCAGTGCTTGGTTTTCTGTTCCCGTGTTAGTTTCCTGAGAATGACGGTTTCCAGCTTCATCCATGTCCCTGCAAAGAACATGAACTCATCCTTTTTATGGCTGCATAGTATCCCATGGTGTATATGTGCCACATTTTCTTCATCCAGTCTATCATTGATGGGCATTTGGGTTGGTTCCAGGTTTTGCTATTGTGAATAGTGCTGCAATAAACATACATATGCATGTGTCTTTATAGTAGAATGATTTATAATCCTTTGGGTATATACCCAGCAATGGGATTGCTGGGTCAAATGGCATCTCTGGTTCTAGATCCTTAAGGAATCGCCACAAGAAAGTATACAGTATTTAGCACTCAAGTGTAATGAGCATTTGAAAAAAACAAATGGAATTTAAAAAGGTAAAATGTACAAGTCTAGCTCTGCGGTGGTGGGGTGGGGGGGGCAATCACAGAGGCATATGGTTGTAAAACTGGACAAAGTGAGTCTTAATTCAACTTCAAACACTGAGATCCAACAGCAAGACTGATAGGAGCAGGTTCCAAGTGACTCTTGTACATTCTGTGCACAAAGGCTCAGTGGAGAACAACCCCCTCAGAGTGTCCCATGCTGCTGCCCACATACTCGTGGGTCAGTAATAATAGTCCTCACAGTTATATATCATTTAGCATCTCCCCAAGTTCAGGTACATGATTTCTTGTTATCTTCAGAATCGCCTTGTGACATATGAAGAACCAGCAGGGTATTGTCTCTAATTAAGGACCAAGGCCCAGAGGGTCCAGCAGCTTGCATTTAGGATCACACAGCTGAGGGGCAACACTGGGTCCTGGCTACCCCTCAGGACTCCCGGACCTTTAGACCCACCAGCCTCACCTTAGTGCTGCGTTGTGAGCAAAATGGTACAACTTGAGACCGTCTTTTAGGCTTAGAATTATAACTATAACTACATTAAAAGGTTATAACTGAGAAAGTGTTGCCCCACAGCCTAAGCCTCAGCTGAATGAATGAGAAAAGTTCCAAGAGGAAACTGAAAAAGAATTTCCCAGAGGCTGTAGCTTTTGATCTCTAGGAGAAGGTAGTGTTCTAATTTCAGCCACTCTCCTCTACCCAGCGATAGAGCCCGGGGTGCTATGTTGATCCTAGAGCCTAGCTTGTGGAATGCTTCTCACTGATAGGGGACGCTGCTTGTTGGTGAGCAGAGGACTACTTAAGGTGGCTGCAATGGACAGTTTGGGGTCTGGTGGCAGAAAGGGTTGGCTTTGGTCAACAATATTTGCTGCTCCTTCTGTACTTGGAGAAGAGACCTATCCTGACAGTCACTGTCTGTGAAGTGACAAAGTACAGAGGAGTTATCTACCAGCCTTGTTTTCTTCTCTCAACAAATGCAGTCCCCAAATTCATATTAGCAGACAGATACATGCAAAGGTGATTATTTGCCCAAAAAGTCTTCCATAAAAGATATTTCTTTAAATAACATGTTCCCAGGCATATTGAAGCCTTTCATAGATTACCAATTCTTTGCCTCAATACATGTGAGTTAAATAACCTTCAAGTTAGAGGTTTGTGTTATTTTTAAATTGATCATGAATAAAGAAAATAACTCTCATACATGATTAACCGGAACGATGAGAAATTATTATAGGAACTGCTAAATTTCAGATTCACACACAACTTAGAAACACATTCTTGGGTAAAGGAGGTGTGTGGCCACCTGCGATGCCCAACAGACTCCCCTACCCTCTGCCTCCTGGCGCAGGGAGACACTTCTTCCTAGAAAAGTGTTTGAAGAGCTCAGAAAGACTGGGCAGAAGAAATACTAGTCAAAATTGCAGGAAAAACAAGAGCTGGGGAATCAGGGAGGGCTTTGAGATACTTAATTCTACAAGTGAGGTGATGGCACGGTTGTTCACCATTGCGCTATCAAAAACCACCACGAGGTCCCGATAAAACAGTACGTATCCATTTTCTGCCTTCTAAGTGTGGAGCGCTGTGGACATGTGCTAGCCACCTGCCCTGGGAAGGAACACGCCTGTCTCAGGAAGATGCCCACCTTTGTCCTCCGAGATGACCTGCACCAGCTCGTACTCTTCGGCGGGGTCTGAGTCCAGATTGTGCTTCAGCATGGCTCTCTGGATCACTGCAGGGGTTTTATCCTGGCTCGTCAACTGCAAAGACAATGAACAGGTTTGTAAAGTACTTAGCTTCACATTTCCTGAGGGAGTTCTCCTGACCCTCTCATTCTTGCCATCTTGTGTTGTGATGCCTTTCCAGAAAGAATGGACTTGTGGAATTGGAACTGGACCAAGAGCCAGGATCCCTGGTTTCTAGTCCTGATTCTACCCTTAGTAGCCACAGACGATGGGCGAGTCACCTAATCTTTGAGTCGCAGCATCATCCGCTATTGAAATGGAGAGAACACTTTCCTTGCCAATCTCCTCCACAGTGGTTGAAGTTCCCGTGAAAGAATATATATGAGGGAATTGTGAAAAATGTAAAGTATTATTAGTCCTGGACCAACATTATCCTCCCATGTTGAACTGCTTCTATGGCACTGGTTACAACCCACAGGATAAAAACGGTCAGTTCTGCCCATTGACCATTTCAAAAAGTACAGGTGAACCTGTGATTCAGCAGTCCCACTCCCAGGCATTTACCAAGCAGAATAAAAACATATGTCCACAAAAGGACTTGTACACAAACATTCATAGCAGATTTATTCACAATAGCTAAAAACTGAATCAATCTGAATCTCCATCAACAGGAAAAGAGAATAAATCGTAGTACATTCATAATAGACTCCTACTGAGCAACTGAAAGGAACTAAGAACTGGCACATGCAACAATGCAGACGAATCTCACAAACATCTTCTTGGGCAAAAGAAAGTAGACACAGAAGATTACACACCAGTGGCGTCTATTCTTTCAAAAAAAGGAAAAACGAATCTGTGGCATTAGAAAATGAACCTCTAGGTTAAGAGGGGATTGATTGGAAAGGGCACAGGGAATCTGGCAGGCGAGATGGAAATGTTCTTTATCAAGATTTGGGGTAGTAGTTTCATAGATATATATAGTTATTAAAACTCAAAGAATCAAACATTTAAGATCTGCATATGTAAATATATGCAAATTATGCTTCAATAAACATGAACTTGTAGGTGTTTTAAAAGCACAAGTTAAAGGTTTCTCTCATTCCCAATTCTGATGTTCTCCCTTTCACCTCTCTGCCTGCCACCCAACTATTTGCAGGGTGTGCAGAGCAACATGAAAAGAAAGCAGACTTACGTACCATATCTTGGGTGATTTCTTTAAATTTGAAAGAAGTGAATGAAAACTCAGATTATTCTTACTTAAAAAATAAAGCTGTTCTCACCGGGGGCAAGAGAACTATACAAAGAAAGCCCCCTACGACCATCCTCGACACATACAGAAGCCTCATTTCCTCCAAGAAACTGCCATTGTGTGCCTGAGGATGGCAGTGCCGAGATGCCTGGCTCCGATCTGCGGCAGCAGCTGGTGTTTGTGATTCAATACACAATGTGCATTACAAAGGGGTCCTTGTAAGCAGCAAAGATCTTGTTCATGTGTCTGATACCAAAACATCTGGCATATTCATTTACAAAGGAAAAGTAGGTGCACACAAAATTCTAAATGAGGAACACATGCTTTTTGATAGTATGAAGAAAATGCTCCCAAAGCTGGGTCACACTGAACTAGTAGCAGAAGGCTAAAGGAGAAGATCTCTCCTCAAGGGATGCAGGTCAGGCTAAGGTGGGTAAGTTATATGACCCAGCCAGGCTACCTGCATTCTCCTTACCTTAAACTTCCCCAGGTATGTCCAAATGAGGACAAGATGACCAAGGGCTTTCCCTTGGGTGTTTATTACTTTGTACCATGAAAGCCATGCTGAATGGAACTGATGATTACAATGAGGATTCCCAGCTCAAGCGGGCATCCTTATGCGGAGAGACGGAACTAGCACTCATAGGTATCGAACGTGAGCCACATATTTCATTTTAAGTTTCTAGCAGCCACAATTAAAAAGTTTTTAGGATGGGTGTGGTGACTCATGCCTGTAATCCTAGCACTCTGAGAGGCCGAGGCGGGTGGATCATGAGGTCAGGAGCTTGAGATCATCCTGGCCAATATGATGAAACCCTGTCTCTACTAAAAATACAAAAAAGTTAGCCAGGTGTGGTGGTGGGTGCCTGTAACCCCAGCTACTTGGGAGGCTGAGGCAGGAGAATGGCGTGAACCCGGGAGGCGGAGGTTGCAGTGAGCCAAGATCATACCACTGCACTCCAGCCTGGGCCACAGTGTGAGACTCCGTCTCAAAATAAAAAAGTTTTTAAAAAGTGATATTTAACTTGAACACCCCAAATACTACATCAGCATATATAATTAGTACAAAAATTGTTAACACGGTATTTTACTTTTTTGTACTAAGTGTTCAAAATCTGGCATAGAGTTTACCCTCACGGCTCATTTCAATTTGGAGTATTCCCATTTCAAACGCTCCATCGCCACCCGGGGCCAGTGACTGCTGTACTGAACGCACGGTACTGAACGACGCTTTGGTGTCACCTTCGTTGACTTTCCTGTGACAGAAATACTGCATTCCCTGTGTAAGGGATTTTGGGAGACTGACTCTGTGATTGACATAATGGAGAGAAAGATCATTTTGAAAGAGTGATGGGCTCGGTGGTAGAAGACATTTTTCCATGGTCACTGAGGAGGTAAGTTTACAAGGGCTAATTGCTGTCTCTCCTACTTTCTATGGAAGGGCTTCGGATTCCAGGGACATGAGTTGCTCTTGCGAAGCAAGTCCTCTAGGCCACCAGTTCTCAGTGCAATCTCTGGCCCGTGGGGCCCTGAAATCCATGAGGGGATCCATGAGACCAAAATTATTTTCATGACAATACTAAGATGCTGTTTGTCTTTTCTTTGTGTGGACATTTGCATGTATTGCAGAAGCTATGGTGGACGGAAGTGCTGGCACCGTAGCACAAATCGGTACAGTGGCTCCTAACTACAAGTCTACTAGCTGTCACTGTATTCTTCAGTACACTGCACTCACAGTCAAAACAAAACAAAACAAAACAAAACAAAACAAAACAAAGCAAAGCCAGTCTCACTCACATTTTAACAGGCTTACAGAAATGGAAAACAATGCCACTCTTCTCGCTCAATAATTTTTGGATAAAAATAGATATTTTTCATTAAAAAATAAAATTTACATTAACATGCAAGGTGTCCATTATTGTTATTTTAAATGAATGAATCAACACTTTGAAAGTTTCTCAGTTTAAATATCTAATGTGGTAAATATCAACAGATACAACCCACATAGTCTGAAGCTCTTCGGAATATTCAATGCTGTTTCAGAGTACAAAGGGGTCCCGAAAACAAAAAAGTTTGAGAACTGCTAGTCTCCCCTGAACCTGGACTGATTTATTTCCATCCTCTGGTCAACAGCACACAGCATAATACATTTCACAAAGGGACTTCCTGTAGAGCCAAGTTTCTCCTGAGAGGCCTAACGATGAAAACAAGAGCACAAGAGCATTGTGTCATCTCTCCAGATCAAGCCTGTGACACATGCAGGATTCTCATGAAAGGGGAGGGGCACCACCTGGTGAAATATGAAGGGCCACAGGAACGGGTTGGCAGGAGAGGTGATTCTCACAGAGGCAGCCCATTTGCTGGGGAAGGAGGAATCTCCGGGCAGGGGGCAGGGGATCTTCTGCTCACTACCCTCCCAACACTCAGAGAGCATGCACAACCTATGACTCCTCCTGGGCAGTAGGGGTTCGTGCAGTTCAACCACTCACAGCTCTCCCCAGACTGAGCAGAGTGCACGTTGACCAGGCAAGTCCCAAAACATAACTGTCTGGTGTACAAATCCATGCTACAATTCAGAGACACCGCAGAGTTACACAGTGGAAGTTCTCTCTGGTTGGCGCAAGTAAGAGGTGCCAGGGGAACAGACCATGCTGAGAAGACAGTAACCACATGGAGGACCTTGGCTTCCCTGTGCTTCCTCTACCTCTCGGGTGCTCCTTTATTAGCCGCTCCCGCGTTACCACTTGCATTCTGCCTCATCCTACACTCACTCTCGCAAGACCGCATCCCCGCTGTGGGGCTTGACAACTCCCAATTTTGATCTCAGCACCAGCTTTGCACCCATGTTTCTGACCATCTATCAGACAATGCCATCTGATGTCATACTGGTACCTCTGATTTCAACGTCCCTGAAATATCCTGCTCTGGTAGTTCATATCTCACAGACCCACCAACTGCCCAGACAGCCTCTAGTCCTCCACAACAGTAACCAAAAAGTTGGTAACTAAATGAATGGATTCTACAATTCTACCTCATCAAAAGCTTTCAAAAATCCTCACCATCTCCAGCCACATGACCGTCATTCAAGCCCTTATCCTCTCCTACATGGAACATGATACCAGCTTCCTAACTTGCTTCCCCACCTCCAATCTACCCCCACACTCCAGCAAACACAATGCCATGACTTTCTTAATGAGCAAATCCCATCACTACTTAAAAACCTGCAACAAGACCCTATTGCCTGCAGGATTAACACACTCCTCTGTGTGGGCCATAAGGCCCTTTACAACCTGATCTTGGCTCTGTTATTTCGTACATTGGGAATAATGCTTTGTGAGCTCCCTTTCTGATTAAAACATCCTCAAAGGTAGAAATGTCTCACTCATCTCCCTATCCCCCAAGCCTGATCTAATGACTAGTAAACAATGTTTGATATTTTGTTGATTCAATAAATGCTTTAGCAAAGCTTTTATGTGGAGCCTCCATACCACTTATGCCACATTCAGACCTGATCTTGTAAGCACTCAGTGTGCCTTCAAAGAGGCAAGTCATAAAGATGAGGAGAGATGTGGAATTAGCTGTGGGATTTTGCTACAAAGGATAACGTGATTTCTAACACACGATTATCTCCCATAAACTAAGGAGTTTATATTCTTGTGATAAACATACCAGACCTTACATACCCGAGGTTATTGCCATGAGAGGCTCTGTGTGTATTCCCAAAAGACGGCCATTATTAAAAACATCTTTGTAATTGTCCTCAGAAACATACAGATTTTACAAGAAGCTCAAAAAGGCTGGTCTCATTTTATAAGCATCATTGCTCATTAACCCAAACTGCATTTCTAGCTTGATCATCCACTTTATTAACTAGGTTTGATCCAAATGACTAAATGACAAAAATTTGCCATCAGGGGAGTACACTGCTAAGAATGTGTGGAAATTCAATGATAAAACCAGACATATAATTCCATAGGAAGGCTTCCAGAAACGTGTGAAGCAGTGGCATACTCCTTGGAGCACATTGACACAGTCACCCAAATTGAGAATTTTCAAAAGGCTAATACTGACCTAAACAAACACGTTTTAGCATTTCTTTAAGATGTGAAAATTATATCCTATATACACTGTGTGTGTACACACATATGTATATATATTTTATATACATACATCACTCAGCATCTATGCCCAGGGAGACCTGGAACTGACACACATCCCTTCTGTGTGAATGCATATATATATATGCTAATATTGTGTGTGCATATTTAGGGTGGTTAGTCTGAGCGGCTGATAGACACAGACACACAATCTAAATGGAAGCCCGCTCCTGGGTCAGGGCTTGCTCCTCACCATAATGCTCTTGTACATGTTGCCGTTGTTGTCTTCCACACTGATGCGGATGATGCAGGTGTCTTCGTTCTGTTGGTTGTAAACAGGAGGCAGCACAGTCGAGGTAATGGATGTCACCGAGACAGAGCGCTTGTGGATTTTGGGGTTGTTGTTGCAGGATGGAGGGGAGGAGAGGGGGTTCATTAAGGAAGACATCCCTGAGGAATTTGTGTCCATGGAATGGATAGAAGAACAGGATGAGGAGGACTCAGAGAGCTGGAAGAGTAAACACACCCCAGAAGAAAACAGATTAGAACGCTGGTCAACAGCTTTGTAATTTTCAAAGCAGAGGTAGATATTAAGACTGATAGACTGCAGTTATTTCCTCCACAACAGTCCACAGCACACATGTATCTCATTCCTGGTGTAAGTACTCGAGTCCCCATCAGTGGTAGATGCCTATCGGTGACTCAGTGTGACCTAGTCACTCTATAACCACGTGAGGCAGAGCAGCTCTCTTTATTTCCCTAGGTTTTAGCTGTTCTTATGGAAGTTAACCAGCAGGTGGCAGCCGACACCAGAAACTGGAGGCAATATGGGTTCCCAAAGAAGTCAGAAGCTTACCCGGCTGGAGGAAAGCCTTACCAACAGTTGATTCAGTCCTACTGCAGTCAGATTTTGCAGTGGGAGAGAAAGTTTTGTATTTTTAGAAGTTTCTAAGAGAAGTACTCCAGATTATATGGCTCTGCATTGAATATTAGTGCTAGAAAGGCCTTGGACATCAACTAGTCCCATACCTGTTCTGCTGAGGAACCTGAGACCCAGGGAGAAAACTGGGGCTCCAGGTCCAGACAGCTAGTTGACAGCACTCCTAGAACAGGAACCCAAGCTGATTCCCACTACTGAGTTCCCAGAGCAAGAACATGGCCAAGGCTCAGCCTGTGGCTGATAATAAGAAGATGAATCAACATAATATGCCGCTACCTTGCTATGTTTAGCACTGTGGGGCTTATGATGAGCTTTCATATATCTTATCCCATTTTAATTCCACAACTGTCTTGTGAACAAAATGCAGAGCATTATAAAGACGAGGAGAATAAGATTGAGAACATAAAAGTGACTTGCTCAAGGGAAATACAGCCTTTAAGCAGCTTCACCACTTTCCACATTTGCTAGTAGAGCCAACTGTACACATTTTCATGATGTGTATCAAGGACAATTAAGAAATGGAGTGCTACAGTTAATGTGCTTTTCTGATTAATTACACATTTCTCATCCATGCAATACCAATAACCAAAGAAAGAGGTTATCGGAAGAGGTACTTTTAAAAATCATTAAATTGAACCATTTAAAATATCAATTCTTATTGTAGAAAATTATAAACAAATTCCTGGAATGACTGAAGCTAAATTATACCATGTTAATCCTATAAAATATTCTGGAAGTAATTTATAAAATAAATAACTTATGTCTTTCATATTTATCTGCCTTTCCATGGAAACAGTAGAGAAGTTGAGCTTTCTGGTTACCAGGCTTCTGATTAAAATGGAGTCTATTAGCTTATTTCCTGTAGATTTCCTCCTATGGCATAACTATACATTCAATTCTACTGCATGGTTAGTTTACAGCCAGCCAGCTGATGTGACAATTCTCATGGGTAGGGGTCTGATTGTGGCTCTATCATAATATGGTTTAGTTTTTGTTTTGGCTTTTGGGTTTTTTTCTTCCTTATGTTCCCAAGTGAATCAACTTAGTGGCTCAATTTGAGGACTGATGATGGATAAGTTAAAAGCATAAGTTTCTTTGCAGATATATTAGTTAAGGGGGTGCATTTTCCAATTAATCATTCGATTTTTTCACTTTCATGTTCCTCTATCCAAACTCTATGTCCTTTGTTAGATTTTTCTATGATTCTAGTGACATTTATAGTTAAGATAAAGCCTAGAATATGCCTGGGTTATAGCAGCTCTAAACAGACTGCCTGATGGGCCCCCAAATTCCTATTGAGAATTTAAGAAGTGAGGAGCAAGTGCAAAAATCAATGTTTAGAAATCATGATCAGGGGAATGAAGAAAGGAATGCAAATAAATTACCCTTCACCTTTAAGAGCAACCTCACAGTGTAGCCTGTGGGAAAGGAAGAATGACAGTCTGGAGGACTTTTGGAGAAGGCGGCTGTCACAGGCTCTCAGAGCAGGAAGGAAGTGTGGAGGTCAGTCCAGTCCAGCTATGTGCCAAGCAGGAGAACCAAGAGCCTTTCTAGCTAATATGCAGGGATTGTGCAGCCCAGGAACTACTTGCAACCAAGTGAATCACTCATGTTTAAGTCTACAGAAATGTATGACTCTGAGAAAGGTTCATCCAAAGAATAAAGAGTCATGACTTCTGCAAGAATTTAAAAAGCCAGTGTGATAAGGGATGGGACAGAAAAGATGAAGCAAGGGATGTGAAGGAGACAGCACACTGGGCTTCTGCACAGTTTTAAAAGGTACCATCTGGACCAATGTACATTTCCACTGTGCCACAAGGTGTGACTGTGATTCCATCTCCTTCCTGGAGAGACGGAGAAATCCCACAAAAATGTGGGCAATACCTCAGTTGTTACTTTCCTACAATGTCTACCATCAGAAATGGAGCCTACAAAACCTCCGAGGCTGTGAAAAAAGTGAATGTAGAGATGGCATTCCAGATTTTGACAGATTCAATTTGTATGTCAAGTCACAAAGAATGACTACATCCCGGGTTGACGAAAAATGCCTTTTGAGAGCATGGCCAGTCTGTAGGTGTCCACAAAAGCTTTCTTTCAACATTCAGAGCATGAATGATTGTATCCTGGATTTCAAAGCAGAAAGGTGAGAAATCCAACTAGAACAGTAAATTAGTCATCTCAGTTTGATGAATCCTGAATATGATGTTCTTCCTGGATTGGCCACATTATGACAAAGTCACTTGAGGGTTCCCCGATTACCACTGTTCTTTTAACTCCATGTGAAGCAACACACATGTCCCCTTGAAGAGCAGCAGATATAAATCGAAGGATGAAACCATTGCCAACATTCTACCTTACTGACCTATCCATAAGCTAATGAGCCAGAAGTCACTATGGAATAAGCTTGGTTAGCCAGAAACCTTCCCCAAATGGTGCAAATTCTAGTTATGTCCTAGTTGACTCTCTGATCCAAACCCTTCAGCCAACAGATTGAAGCAGATGTGTACAGAAGATTAACATTGATATTGGTGGGGTGCAGTGGTTCATGCCTGTAATCCCAGCACTTTGAGAGGCCGAAGTGGGTGGATCACCTGAGGTCAGGGGTCTGAGACCAGCCTGGCCAACATGGTGAAACCCCATCTCTACTAAAAATACAAAAATTATGCGGGCATGGTGGCACACGCCTGTAATCCCAGCTACTAGGGAGGCTGAGGCAGGAGAATCCCCTGAACTCAGGAGACAGAGGTTGCAGTGAGCTAAGATCACACCACTGCATTCCAGCCTGGGCAACAGAATGAGTGAGACCTCATCTCAAAAAAAAAAAAAGAAGACTGGTCTTAAGATTTTAAGATTAAGATATTTTGGTTTTTAAATTTTTATTTATGCAGTCATGGAAGATAGAAACTCAAAGGAAACTCTTTTATCACCTCTCATCAGTTTCCTTTTTTCCAACATGGGAGGATGCATCCTTGTTACCAATCCCTCATCTTCCCCTGCATCTGTGCTCTTTGCACTGTGATTTCAGAGTTCCTCCCACTAAAACTGGAGCCTATTTCTCTGCTTCATTTACTTATGTGGAATGTGGCCACATGATCACTTTAGCCAATAGAATGTTGGTTGATATGACTCAAGTAAAGGCTTGGTATGTGCTTGCGAGTTGGGCTTGCCCTCTTGCTTGTCCGTCTTAGCATGCTAGAGGCATGCCCTGGGTAGCCCGTTACTCCAAAAATAATGAGAGGCAAGTAGAGCAGACCTGGACCAAATCTGTGGCCTAGTGTCAAGCCCAACCCAGATCAGCCACCAGCAGATGCGTAAGAGAAATAAATGGTGGTTGTTTTAAGTCACTGAGTTTTGGAGTGGCATGCTATACAATATTATTGTGATAAATGCTTAGCTAAGACAAAATATGGTACCAAGAAGCTGACACATCTCCGTCTCTGACTTTTTGCTCTTTCTAAGTAGTCCTACTTCCCCTAAATAACTCCAGTGCCTTAAGCTGTGGGTATAGAACAATGTTTCAAAGGCTGAATGAATAAACCAAACTGCTTAGTGCTTTTACACCTGTTTCTATTAGGAGTATGTCCCCAAATTGAACTCTTCTTTTGATGCCTGTTCAAAACATGACTTTCAAAATACTATAGAGTGATACACTTAAAAACAGACATTCCTTGCTGTGGTGCGGCAAATAGCATGTAGGTGCCTGTATTAGGAATTAAGAGAAAGGTTGAGTATATACCTTTTTTTGAGGCTCATCAGGGGTGTCCATGGGAGTAATGGAGCCCTCCTCAGCCTCTGAGTGGTTTGACTCGCAGGATGACACGCTGACAGAGTCCATGCTCTCACCAGAGCTCCCGCTGGCGGTGGACTTGGGCTGCTCTTTGGTGGGAGTGGGACTGGTGATCAAGTCAGACCCTAGAAACAGTCTGGAAAAAAACAGAATGCCAAGCATTTGAGCTGTTACAAATCTGGAATCCATGATTAAGCAAATATTTTGTGTTGATTAAGCCCTTGATGTTTTTTCAGTCTTGTGTGTTCTGTCATTATTATTTTAGGAGGGCATTCGCTATAAAGTTTCTAATAAATAGCAGTAAACATCTTGTCCCAAAAGAGTATTTCCAACTTCAAAGAACACCTAGATTATTCGGTAGTAATCTGAAGTCTTTCTAGGTCGATGGCCCTCTACATTTTAACAGTCTATGGGCCACCTTGGCAGGATCAAGACACCATCACCATACCCCCATCACTTCCTACCATAAAATGATCATCACAGGCTAAGAAAGGATGGCACTGCTTTGGGTAAGAAACCAAGGAGGAAGACTTCTATTTCCAACAATCTGTGAACTACAATATCCTAAACCCTTCCTCTATAAAACAGCTAGATAAGGAATATTAAAAACTCTTTTTAGTTGAGCTTGCAAGATAGGAAGGGAAATCCCTACAGGCCTTAAGTGAAAAAGGAACTGAAAACCAGAAGCATGCAAGCTAGTTCTGCAGCTGCTCTGGTGGGGGAGTGGGAGGTGCCAATCTTGGCAAAATAGTGATGTGGGTTTTAATGCACACGCAGGGCCCAAAGATGAGGATTTCTATTTATGAAAGGTGAGGAGTTCGAACCAAAACTATATACAGCCAGGACCCACAAAGGGCTATACCCTTAGTAAAAAGACAGGCCAGAAAAGTATCTTTCTACTAGCATAGGAAGACAACAGGGAGCCTGTTTTCGCCTGCAAATGGAAAGAAGAAAAATGTCTCCTATGAAGTCGTGTGAGCTGGGTCTGTGCCTCATTCCAATTTGCTATTTATGTGGTCTAGGGGTTAGAAACTCTCAACCAGTGACACTGCTGGTAAACTAGACTTTTTCTTTAAAAAAAAAAAAAAAGGAAAATCTTGCTAGAGGGATATACCTTCAGCCCAGGCTTCAGAGAATCCCCTGATAAAGATAAACTTGTGGTACAAAATTACAAAATACACACAAGGAAATATTCCACTGAAAGAGAGAGCCAACAGGCATAACAAAAAGCAGGCTTAGACTCCTGAGAACTTCAAATTTGAGAACTGTCAGAACAAAACTAATAATGTGCTTATTCATCCAACAAATATTTGCATGTCTCATAAGCCAAGCTACAAAATAAGTATGTTAGAAAATATTAAAAACATAGAAGAAGAAATTGAAAACTGGAGCTCAGAGCAAGAGATTCTAATAAAGGAAGAATATAATTTGAAAAACATTTCACCTCTAAGTGAAAAAGGTGGTGACTTAAATTTAAAACTCAGTGGAAGGATTAAATAACTTGAAGAAAAAAATCATGAACTAGACGACAGACCTGAAGAATATCCTCAAAAATCATCATCAAAAGATAAAAACATAGAAAGAACAGTGAAAAGATATTGAGAAAGCAATAAGAAAGCCCCACATATGTGTAAGAGGAGTTCCAGAAGACATGGAGAGGATGGAAGAAGGCCCATATCAGAAGAGATGGTGGCTGAGAGGATTCCAGACTTGGTGAACCATAGGAATCCTCCCATCCAAGAGCCACATCCTGAATAGGGTAAGACTACACTCTCACTTAAACTGGTATATCAAAGACAAAAGGAATTCTTAACATCAACAGGGGGCCGGGCACAGTGGCTCTCAAAGTGTTCCCAGTACTTTGGGAGGCTGAGGCAGGCTGAGTTCAGGAGTTCAAGACCATGCCAGGCAACATGGTGAAACCCCATCTCTACTAAAATACAAAAAATTAGCTGGGTGTGGTGCTATGTGCCTGTAATCCCAGCTACTCAGGAGGCTGAGGCATGAGAATTGCTTGAATCCAGGAGGCAGAGGTTGCAGTGAGCCGAGATCATGCCACTACACTCCAGCCTAAGCAACAGAGCAAAACTCTTTTGAAAGAAAGAAAGAAAGAAAGAAAGAAAGAAAGAAAGAAAGAAAGAAAGAAAGAAAGAAAGAAAGAAAGAAAGAAAGAAAGAAAGAAAGAAAGAAAGAAAGGAAGGAAGGAAGGAAGAGAAAGAAAGAGGAGAAAGAAAGAGAGACAGAAAGGAGAGAAAGACAGAAAGAAAGGAAAAGAAAGAAAGAAAGGAGACAGAAAGAAAGAAAAAGAAAGAAAGAAAGAGAAAGAAAGAAAGAGAAAGAAAGAAAGAAAGAAAAAGAAAAAAGCAAGCAAGCAAGCAAGCAACAGGGATGGGAACATAAGACAGAGGAATAGTAATTAAGCAGATATCAGACATCTCAAAAGCAACCATGGAAGTCAAAAGACACTGAATAATATCACCAAAGTGCTGAGTGAAAGTAATAGTCAGTTTTGAATCCTATACCCATCTAATATAATTCTGAGAAGGACAGCAAAATAAAGACTTTCTCAGACTAATACTGAGAGGGTTTACCATTAACTGATGATACCACAAGTAGTGGTAAAAGGAGGGCAGGAGTCAGATGTAAGAAGGAATGGCATGCAAGACAACTAGCAAGTGGGCTGAACCTAAACAAGTACTGACTATAAAATAACAATAATGGAAATATTGAAGATGAACTTGATTTTTTATTAAATATTTTCAGAATTATATGCTTGAATTCCAAGAGCTCAAGCATATTTTTGCTCTGCCTCATCTCCACCCTGCTATCTCCAGCCCCATTTTCCATGTCTTCCTTTTATAACCCTCCAAGCATCACAGGGACTATAGGGGTATGAGCTAAACTCTGATCACAGAAGCAAAAATAATGCCCTTGTCTTACCGCTCCATAAATTACAAGGTAGATCTTTGAAGGATGTCAACTAGTGGTCCTCCATCCATTATCTCATCAGAGTCTCTAGCGTTCTTCCATTTCTACAATTCAATAAGGTCCTGCTTTGTCCTGCTTTGTGAAGGTTCATTCTGACTCAGTAGCAGGCATCTCTGACTTTCAAGGCCTAAGCACCCAAAGTTTTCCCCAACCTCTTTGGATGATGAGCCATTAAATGTGGGAACAGCAAAAATACATTTTCCAGATTTGTAAACATGCTAAGAAGATCATGAAACCTTTTGAAAATAATGGTATGCAAATATCCTTGTATGTACAAGAAATAAGATGGGGGCATATGACCTCCTTTCATAACAGAAGCTCAAACTCAACTGCAGATACCAAGGGTTATCCCAGCAAGATTTTACTAATAAGAGATGTACTGAGTGCCTACCACACTTTGTGAAGGACATAGCACCCTCACAGTCCTGCCCTCTCTGGATTTCACAGTAAATGTTTTCATAGGACTGAACACTTGTCTGTGTCAGTGAAGAGAGAGGATCCAGAGGTATTACAGCACCCACCACAAAACATATAGATCCCAGGCTTGGAGAGGAGTACAGAGAAGCAGTAGCATAGAAATGAGGATGGGGAGAAGGCAGGAGGACAGAGGTAGCGGCACTCAGGATTAGGCCTGCCTGCATTGAGCATTTTTGTTTTTTTCCTTAAGAACCTCTGACCACCATAGTGAGTCCAGAAGCTCCCAATTCCTTCTGCTGCCTCAGTTAGCAGAGTGGACACCCAGGATCCCCTGCATGTCTGGACTCCTCTATCAGGGAGCTGATTCCCTGTGCACATGCCAGTCTTACCAGCTGACAAGGCATGGTCAGTCCCCTCAGATTATCTCAGTAGTTTATTCCCCCATATCTGCAAAGATGAAAAGACAGCAAAATACTATGAAAAATTTCCTCAAGAGCTGACTCCAAAAGCTCATAAATTTAGAGTTCAGCAGGGCCAGAATAGCCATCTGAACAAAGAAAGGGTGAGCAGAACATAGGATTATCTTCCAGATGCTTTCTACTAAAGCGCATGTTCCAACTCATCCACAATGCCTCATATCATCTGATGGCAGGTAGCAGCCTGCATGGCCGCTGGTGGTGGGAGACCTTGCTATCCATGTCCAACAGAGGTCTTTATGTTACACCGGGGACATGGTAACACTCGAGGTCATGTGCCATCCCTGCCTCTGTGTCTCAATGTGACTCACTGAGGTAGGTGGAGAGACAGTGCTGGGAACGATCAAATGCCCATAAAGACAGTCGGAATCCTGATCCCCTCAAATCCTCAAAAAGATATTAACTAATTAATTTCATTAAAAATAATGGTGACTTTTCAGGCACATATTGAAAGTTAGACACTGAATATATATACACATACACACACACATAGCATGCATGTATACATATATATACACATATATATATAGTTGTTGTTTTGTTTGGTTTTGTTCTTCGAGACAGGGTCTCGCCCTGTCATCCAGGCTGGAGTGCAGCGGCACAATCATAGCTCACTGTAACATTGAACTCCTGGGCTCAGGCAACCCTCCCACCTCAGCCTCCCGAGTAGCTGGGACTGCATGCATGGACCACAATGCCTAGTTAATACTTGAAGTGATTTTTTTGTAGAGACAGGATCTCACTACATTGTCCAGGCTAGTCTCAAACTGCTGGCCTCAGGCAATACAACTGCAAGCATGATAGACAAGGTTCCTGTTCTCAGGTTGCTTACGTTCCACTGGAGGAAGCAGCTAACATGAATGAGAATGAGGGGTGGACAGCAACATTAGAAAGGGTTCTCTCTTGGCACATAACATTTTTGCTAATATTTGAAGGAGCCAGCCATGAAGAAAGAGCATTTCAGGCCAGACACAGCCAGTGCAAACGTCCTCAACACTGGTGAACAGAGGGCAATGCTGTGAGAGAGGGAAGGCTGCAGGTTAAATCACGTAAGGCCTAGTAAACCAGGATACAGAGTTTGGGTTTTATTTTAAAATAAAAGCTATAGGGGTTTTTATACAGGAAGCAACATAATCTGGTGCACATGTTAAAAGACAACCTAGCTATTTAGTAGAGAATGAATGGTTGGTAAGGGGCAGCCAGAAGACAGTGAAGATGTTACTGGAGAGATCCAGGAAGGAGAAGATGGTGATTCACGACAGAGAAGGCAGTGGAGAATGAACTTAGCAAATGCTTTGAGTTCATGACAGAAGGATAAACAGCTTAACAAATGAGTGGAGTGCTCTTCACTTTCACCCTGGCTCAAGGTCATCCTGTTGAAGACATCTCCACTCACGACTCTGATGGGACCCTCTTGGAGCCCCAGAACCCCTGGGGGACACTCACAGGCTGAGTCTCTTCACCATGCTCTTCCGAGGCTTGGGCGAGGTGGTGCTGGCGTCGGCAGCTGCTTCAATCTCACATGACAGGGCATAGCTGAGAAAGAGAAGGGGGCTCCATGAGGTCGAAGTTAGAGAATTGAAAAACAGATTTAAATTCACACAATGTGCTGGTTTTGTTTTAGAGAAGGCTCTTTGTTCAAAGTAAAGTCATATACAAACCTTGTTCTATCATAAACATCAGGGGGTACTGACTTAATGGCCCGATTTGACACATTTATCCTACGTGCTTCCTCCCTCACCTCCACTGGCATATGGATTGAGGCTATTTAATTCTGCGTGTTTCAAATACAAGGATATATGCACTTTGGCAGCATCAAAAACTAACTCCATTCTGATCAGTCTCATCCCACTGCTAGGCCAGGGGAATAATCTTCCTTCCTCTACTACCTCCCCCTCCTATTTCTTCTCTACTACCTCCTTCCTACTCTTCTGTATGTGTGTGTGTGTGCACATGCACATATCACTTAGTTTTATCCAAAGAAAATGAAAAGACTTTTGTAATCTATCTGCTCGTCAATGAATAGACATAGGCAATTATATTACTGATAAAGATATATATATATATATATATATATATTTATTTATTTATTTATTTTAGTAGAGATGGGGTTTCACCACATTGGCCAGGGTGGCCTACAAATATTTTTTTAAATTTTTTAATTGCCAAAACATCCTCAATTTAAAATGCTCCAGGTTCAGACCTCTATCTGCCAGGCAGATATAACAAACACAAGCACAAGAGGAATTTATATGTGATTCCAATTGTCTTTTACGAAAGCTCGTAGCTCTAGACAGTAGATGTATTTCGTTACTGGGTAGGTGGGGAAGGGTGCCCGACATTATACAGCCATCTTCAGAGCTTACTTAGGCTGTAGAGTCAGGCAGACCTGAGTTTGAATCCAAATGCTGTCATTAATTCATTCCAGTACTTCTCTAAACATCATTTTTTTTTTGTCAATACTTATTTTGCTGTCAATTTCACTCTCCCTTATGATAAACTTCCAGAGAAATTCCCTGGGCTAGGGTAGGGATGGGCCAACTTCTTCTGTAAAGGACCACATAGTATTTTAGGCTTTGTGGGCCATATGGTCTCTGTTGCAAATACTCAACTCTGTCTTTAAGGCATGAAAGCAACCACAGATGAGATGTAAATGAATGGGCTGTGTTTCAATAAAATCTTATTTATGTAGATACTGAAATTTGAATTTCAAATAACTGTTTCATGTCACAAAATATTCTTTTTTTGTTTTTTTCGCCCCAATCATTTAAAAATGTAAAAACAGGCAGTGGGCCACATATGGCCTGCAGACCAATCTGCCAACCAGCAGGCTATAGGACAGGGACAAGCTGGGCCAGCGGGCAGGGCACTCAAGTGAACGTGCCTTTCTATGCCCATCCCACTATTTTGAAACTGTTCCTTGTGTCCCTGCCACACCTGAGTTATCACTGTTCCTCCAAATGCCAAGCATGTCAGGCCACCAAGCTTTTGCTTGTGTTCTCTCTTGATCTGGAATGTTATTTTCCAGTTCTTCTTTGTTATTACGGCAAAATCTTGTTTCTCTTTTTTTTTATTGTCTCTCTTTTTAATATTTCCAGCCTAAATATTAATGCCTTTATATTTTCCTTATTTTCCCCAATTCTTCCCATAGGTTCTGTAGCAATGTAGTTACCCATCATATTTCAATGCCTCATGAGTCTCTCACCCCCTCTAGGTTGAAAGCTCCCTGGAAAGGTACCATCAATTAACAGGAATGACAAACACGGTGACAATGGTGGTGGTGATAACACTAAGGACACGCATTCTAACAAAGCAATCCCACAGAAGATCTTAGTTACGCCTCACAAACAAACACTCTACAGATGAGCATCCTGAAGATAGGGAGGAACAAATGACTTGTTAAGGTTACAAAGATAAATCAGTGGCTAAGCAAGAGTCTGAAAGTACATCTTGATGCTACCACCTCAGCTTTTCCTGCCACACCATGCGCCTTTGAAAACCAAGGACCTGGAACCTAGCAGCTGCTCACTAAATAGTTGTTGAATAAATGACCCGGCGAGGTATTAAATGCAGCATTTTTCTTGCCAACGCTTCAGTTCTCCCCTGATGAAAGACAGGTGAGCCCACCTCTCCTCTTCTGTCAGGAGCTGCTGCCTCTGGAACCACTGGATGAACTTTGGGTCTGGGGTCATGCAGTAGCTGTTGCAGGCAGACTGTAAGAGCTTTATCTGGGCGATCACTTCAAATTCCTAAAGCAGACAGGATACCAAAAATTTAAAAAAAAAAAAAAAAAAAAAAGACTGGATAATAAGGCCAACCAAATATAGACCTTTTCAACATGAAAATATACCACACTAGGATAAAAGATGAAGAAAACCATCTAGGAGGATTCTGAAATACTGCTTCCTTAAAAATAAAGGAGCTAACTCAAACTCTCCAAAGTCCTTGTATGCTTTAATTTTTAATCCTCTTTTCTCCTTGAAAAAGCAATTTATAGGAATAAAACAAGCTACCAAAGCAACCCAAACTGGTCACTATGTAAAGTCCCAGTGGCTTCCTTTTTCTCTTTTTCACTTTCATCCTTGGAATAGAAAAATGATTTTTAAGGTTGTAAGTACTTCATAAATATATGAAAAATTTCTATTCATATTTCTTAAAAAAAAAAAAAAAGAAAACAAATACTTTAATCAGGGAGCTCCCAAGTTCCCCATCCCCATCTTCTTCAACCTTTATCCCTCAATAAATAAGTTTTGGTAGGGCTGAGAATCTAAACAGTCCTAGGTCTCATAAAATTGAATGTTTAGATTTCCTGAATCCTTGGGTTTTTACTACGCCACTAAATCATTTAACTAAGTCTTTTAAAACTCACAGAGAGGCAAGTACATAATTATGTTGAAAATTATTTATACTTCTTTGGATGTTTCAATAAAAAAAATTTAAGTCAGCAATGGGTATAAGCTTTAGGTTTAGGTTTTAGAGTCAAACTTTCCAAAAGTTTAATATCCTAGTCTAAAAAGGAAAGAGATTACCAACCAGGGTTATTCTGAAGTTAAATGACCGAGAGGGGAACTGAGGGGGCAATAACTGAATTTATTATCATTACAGGACATGACAGAAGTAACTCAAGAACTGGCAGATTCTCCAAATCGTAACTTTCCATCCAGTGACCTCAGCCCTTGGTCTCAGTATCCTCAAGGAATATCTACCATCATGCTAAAGAAAAAAGGATCGTCTATAAGGGACAGAAAATTTACATTTGTCCAGGTTAGTATCTTGTTACTGAAGAGCCCAGCTTGGTTTAGCTCCTCTATGCCTTTTTGGTTTTAACTTCAATGTCATTTTCTCCTGGAAGTTTCTCTGGCCCTACAAGTTGGAGATAGATACCCCAACTACATACTTCTCTAATACCCACGACTTCTGCTTACAAACCCTTGTCAGGTTGTATTACAACTGCCTGTTTATTTGTCTACCTCTCTCCTGGATTGTGAACTTTATGAGGGCTGGGAGCTCTGGTCTTTCTCTGCTGTAATTCCCAAACCCCCTACATAAAGTAGACAGTCAATATTTGTGGAATGTGAAAGTACTAAAGAATAATGAGAATACTACAGGGTAAAGTTATTATTTTGCTCACTCATTTTCCTTTGAGTCTTTTAAATATCTATTTAAATATACCATTTGAATATAAAAATCATAGAAAAATTTCAAGAATGTTTTATCTTGAATAGCACAGTTCAGAACTGTGCTGTCCACAGAAAGACTGAAATTGATGTTGAGCACCCCTTCCTATGCTGACAGGAAAGGAAAAGAATAACTACCTACACCTAAGACAAAGACTATTTCCTTTCCTCTCTCGAGTAGACCCACGAGAGTTTACCATCTTTATTAACTCTTCTATGTCACTTGCACATCGGAAACCCCTTATCCTTAATAGGGTAAACCTGGTTTTTATTTTAATTGGCAAATTAAAAAACTGTTTGTATTTATGGTGTGCAACATGATGTGCAACATGATGTTCTGAAACATGTATATACCGTGGAATGGCTAACTCAAGCTAACGTACGCATTACTTCACATATTTATTTGTGGGGAGAATACTTAAAGTCTACTCTGTTAGTAATCTTCAAGTATAAAATACATTGTTATTAATTATAGGGGTGAGCCTGCTATTGCTGAAACTAATTGTAAAGGAGATAAGGAGTGGACAGGGAAGAAGTGTGGGCTTTGGTGCATCAGGACAGGATGAGAACCCTGGCTTTGCCACCAAGAGATTCTGGTCCAGTAATTAAATCTCTTGAGTCCTAGCTTCCTCACTTTTGAATTGAGGATGATAAAACCCACCTCATAAGGCTAGTGGGGGATAACGTATAGGAGCATGCCAAGCAAAATGGTCTATGATAAACGTTCAATAGGTGATAACTCATTTTTTTCTGCCTCTACAAAGAAACTTAAGTCCCCATTTATTTCATTTTTTTCATGGTCAGACAAAGGAAAACAGAAAACCACAGCCAATCAACTCTACTTACCCTTCTCCTTTTCTCAAAGTTTATCAGTCCACCCTGAAAGAAATTTTAATAAAAAGAGTGACCAACCAAGCTCCTTTAAAACACAGCCTTATGTTGCTGTAGGTCACATTAAAATAGATCAAAGGGGTGATAAAGTCACAGTTATCAATGATCCTATAATTATGGCTACTGAGGAAGAAGATAATCCTGTTTTGCTTTAAAAAATGTCATTTATTATTAAAAGGCAGGATAGGCAGAAAGTCTTCTCTTGAAACGTCTGAAACCAACTAAAATAGTAATGATAAATAATTACAAATCAGGATCCAAAGACACTTGCAGAAGCAGTAAAGATAAAAGCTAGAGTAAATATTCCATTACCCTTTTTTCCCTTACCAAAAGCAACTAAAACAGATGGTCATTGACTCATATGGTTTATCAAAAGGGAAGTCATTTCTCCATAGCATCATGAAAAGTTAAGTTTCAATTCTTCATCCCCTCAGCTCCTATTCTCAGTAGGCTGAATTTAACTTCTCAATCTTTGATTACTCCCCAAAATTCCCCAACGCTGATGGGTGTTTCCTGAGATAAGCTGAGGAAGAGGATGTGAAGAGACACAGAGGTCAGGAAATACAAAATGAATAAACATGTCCTCAACACTGTGGCAAATCCAAAGGTAGGTAGATCTATGCAAAATAACTTCTACTTCTTCTAATTAAGATACAGTAAAAGCAGGCTGGTTGCATATGATAACCAGGGGGTAGGATATGCTGAAATAGACAAGCAATCTTTCAATCTCATCTCCAATTTGAAATTTCTTCTTCACTTATTATTTTATTGCTGCTACTAACAAGTTGTTTGTCTGAGTTTTCATGTATTTTCCCTTTCAGAGAAGAGGGGGATGAAGGCAGTAGGGGGGTAGAGAGGGGGAACAGAGAGGAAGAGGGAGGGGGCACAGAGAGAAAGAGACAGAGAGAGAGAAAAATACCCCGCAGCAATACAAAAGAAAACAGCAATACAAAAAGAAAAGCACATTTGAAAAATCACAAATTTGACTAACTCCCTACCCCACCAAGCAGTCCTACTCAACATTAAAGTCTTGAGGGTTTTTTTTGTTGCTTGTTTGTTTGAGACCGAGTCTCACTCTGACGCCTAGGCTGGAGTGCAATGGCAGGATCTCAGCTCACTGCCACCTCCGCCTCCCAAGTTCAAGTGATTCTCCCGCCTCAGCCTCCAGAGTAGTTGGGATTATAGGTACCCATCACCGTGCCTGGCTAATTTTTGTATTTTGGTTTTGTTTGTTTGTTTGAGGCGGAGTCTTGCTCTGTCGCCCAGGCTAGAGTGCAGGGGCACAATCTCAACTCACTGCAACCTCCGCCTCCTGGGCTCAAGCAATTCTTCTGCCTCAGCCTCCTGAGTAGCTGGGACTACAGGCATGTGTCACCATGCCTGGCTGATTTTTGTATTTTTAGTAGAGATGGCGTTTCACCATATTGGCCAGGCTGGTCTCAAACTCCTGACATCGTGATCTGCCCGCTTCAGCCTCCCAAAGTGCTGGGATTACAAGTGTGAGCCACCGCGCCCAGCCTAATTTTTGTATTTTTAATAGAGACAGGGTTTCACCATGTTGGCCAGGCTGGTCTTGAACTCCTGACCTCAGGTGATTTGCTTGTCTTGGCCTCCCAAAGTGCTGGGATTATAGGCATGACTCACCGCGCCTGGCCTTGAAGTCTTGTTCAAACCCAAACCTACTCCTTCATAAGCCCTTTTCATCACAACCCCTCATAAGAGTTAATTGTGGGCCAAGTGCGGTGGCTCAATGCCTGTAATCCCAGCACTTTGGGAGGCCAAAGCGGGAGGATCACCTGTGGTCAGGAGTTCAAGACCAGCCTGACCAACATGGTGAAACCCTGTCTCTAGTAAAAATACAAAAATTAGGCTGGGCGCGGTGGCTCATGCCTGTAATCCCAGCACTTTGGGAGGCTGAGGCGGGCAGATCACGAGGTCAGGAGTTCGAGACCAACCCTGTTTCTACTAAAAATACAAAAAATTAGCCGGGTATGGTGGTGCCTGTAATCCCAGTTACTCGGGAGGCTGAGGCAGGAGAATTGCTTGAACCCAGGAGGCAGAGGTTGCAGTGAGCCAAGATCATGCCATTGCACTCCAGCTTAGACAACAAGAGCAAAACTCCATCTCAAAAAAAATAATAATAATTGTGATCTCCCATGTTCTCTCAATGCATTTGTTTGAATTTCTGTTACTACTACTGTTCACTGCTTATTTTGATATATTATTGCTTCCACTGGATTTTGAACCACTTCTGGTGTTAGTGTTTGGTATTATTCTTTGTATTCCTCCTAGCAGCTAGCACAATGCCATGTACTTTTGGACCTTCAAAAGATACTAAGAGAAGTTAATTACTCTTTGGGGTATCCAGTGAGAAGGAAGGCTGCAGGCCCAATCACACCACTCACATGGAACTCACCTCAATGTAGTCCTGCAGGGCAGTGTCAAGCATGGTCAGGTCAGTCAGGAAGGTGCCCAGGTAGGGCACAGTTCCCTGCATCACACCCTGAAGAGCAACCAAAGCAAAACTGTCTTTATTGTTATTGAAAAGTTGAAGGGTTTTAGGAATCTTCAAGCTGGAGCAAATGGATGTATTTAAGGCCTAACTGGGGGCCAGTGGTGCTAACCTCCATGAATAACATTTTTAACATTTCTACACAAATAGGATAGAAACTCCATGATCTAATGTCTAACTTGTGAAATCATGAAAACCAAGCCTCAAAGCCAGGAGATCATACACATCTGTTCAAAAGTGTTGACAGTGGGGTTTATGTTTTGCTTTGGCTCAAATGAGAAGGATATCTGTTCTCTCTCAGAGCATGGGGACATTCCTGGTAGTTTGGAATGGTACTGGATAGTCAATGTCTCACCACTGGCTGTTGCACACCAAGAAGTATGTACCACAAAAGTATGGGGCATCACTATTAAAATGACCCCTTGGGCTAGACTTAGTGACTCACTCTCATAGAGGGGGGAAACAGAAAAACAGTAACCTCTAAGGGAGAACCTGGCTAACTCTACCTTAACCAAGTAATAAAGATCACCATCATTCGTGTCACCATCAACATGACACCAGACGTCACACAGAAACCGTTCATTCACTCCTTGATGTGATATGACGAGAAGGACACTGCACTCTGTGATATTCTTTCTAAAAATCCAGAAGCTCAGTCTAATCACTAGAAAACAGCAGACAACCTCAAACTGTGGAACATTCTACAGAATACCTGGATGGACTCCTTAAGACCATCAAGGTAATAAAAAACAGTCAAGAAAACACTGTCGTAGACCAGAGGAGACTGGGATGACAGACAACAAAATGCAGTTGATACGCTGGATTGGGTCCTGGAACAGAAAGAAAATACTAGTGGAAAACTGGTGAAATCCAAACAAAGTCTAGATTTTAGTTAATAGTATTATGCCAGTGTCAGTTTCTTAGTATTGACAAACGTGCTATGGTTTTAGAAGATGTTAACAATGAGGGAAACTGAACTTCTAGCTTTGCAGCTTTTCTGTAAATCTAAACTCATTCCAGAATAAAAAGTTGGAAATGAAGGTGAAGGCACTTCTACCTACCACTGTAGGGATACACTATATTCATTTCACTAAATCTCCTTCAAAATCATCTCTCTTCTTCATGAAGCCACCAAGGCACTAACCATCCTAAAGGAAAAGTAAAAAGGGGTCCCCATGGATCCCTTATCCTAAATCCCATCGAGCTAATTCTGGAAATTTTAGCAGGAACACAAAGGCTCAACCAGGGTAAAGCCAGGTTACTTGACATGAGGCTGGCTGCTTCCTCAGCCAGAACTGCTTTGTGAGGTTCACACCAAGGAGGGTTTTGTCCTTCAGGAACTCACTGTCAGCTGCAGTGTGCCCTTCCCATTCTGTGTACAAGGTCTCATCCTGTACTAAAATAACGTATTTTTTGGTAACAGCTATTTTTAGCTTGTCTTTGAACAACCAAAAAAGTTTGTAACACTGTGAATGTTTTATAGGTTTCATGTTGCAGAAGAGTCCTATCATTCAAAAACACTTCTTACTTACGCTCAGCCTTCCAAAGAAAGAGAAAACCCTCTTAAAGCAGAATACTTAGAGTTTGTCAGTCTCTACTCTCCTCCCTCTGGTCTTCCATACTTTGTGCTAACAGTCGGAAGTTTAAAGTGAAGTTAAAGTTGATAATAACTATCTTTCAGTCTTAAGGAGGGAGGCATAATGCTCCTTTAAATATTGAAAACTATAAAGATTTGGTTAGCCTTGGGATTAGTAAGGAGAGCTGGGCAATGACTAGAGGGTTTAGAACAAACAAAAGGATCTCTGAGTACAATGACCAGGGCCCTGTGGAGAAGACACTCTTTCTCCTTGGTCACCACGTATCAGAAGATGACTACGGTAGGAAGCTCAGGAGGCCCTCAGGCCAAGGTGGAGCAGCTTCTAAGTGCAGGAGAGGGTGGAAGAGACTGCAAGAGGGAGGAAGACTACCTGCTGTAAACTCCCGCTCACCTTCAGAAAACAACTTTGCCAGAAAACAGGATTTGCAACCCAGTGTTTACTTCCTACTGGTTGAATGGGGGTAATCATCTGTCTCCTACAGACCTCCCAGGGCTGCTGAGAACAAATGGGGTAGAGAATGGGAGACCCTTTCTTGGAAACCTGGGTGCCCTGTTGACTGAAGGTGCCAGTGCCATGTGGGAGCCCAGCCGCAAGCGCCCCTTCTCCTCTGTGAGCTGTCAGGGAAGATGAGGGCCAGACATACCATGTCCTTCTGGAGCTGCAGCCGCCTCTGGGTACGCTTCTGGTTTTCTTTCACACTGCTGTCCAGGTTTGCAAATTTTGAGGTTCCTTCCTAAGAAACAGAAATGCACACAGAAGGAATTGATACAGGATGCCACAATGGAGAGAAGTAAAGAGGCATCTAGTTTCTCACACACAACCCTGCATAACTCTCGCTCAGAATGCCATGCAAAATGAAGAGGCCTCTGGCAGGCTCTCACAATATATATTATGCAAATACTTGGCTGGCTTGTTGCAAGTTGTCTATTTATAATGAGGCTGGTGGACTTGGATTTTCTTGTTCTTCCCTCAAATTCGGTTTTTTTTTTTTTTTTTTTTTTGAGACGAAAAAAAACCGCTCAGTCTCGCTCTGTTGCCCAGGCTGGAATGCAGTGGTGCAATCTCAGCTCACTGCAACCTCTGCCTCCCGGGTTCAAGTGATTCTCCTGTCTCAGCCTCCTGAGTAGCTGGGATTACAGGAATGCACCACCACACCTGGCTAACTTTTATATTTTATTTTATTATTATATATATTTTTTTAGTAGAGATGGGGTTTCACCATGTTGGCCTGGCTGGTCTTGAACTCCTGATCTCAGATCATCCACCTGCCTCAGCCTCCCAAAGTGCTGGGATTACAGGCGTGAGCCAGCCACCACACCCAGCCTTCCCCTTACTTTGTAAGAAGATTACCTGACTTGGTTATGAAAGTAATCATCAATATAAGCCAGGCAATTCGCATAAATGAAGACACTTTTACAGATCCCAAATTAAACTCAAAGTAATCAGATATCCTGAAAACAATGATCAACTTCCTCTGTACATTTTGTGATTTCTTGATCTTGGCCTGACATGGATGTGCCAGCATTCTGTGAAAGAAAGGGACTACTTCTGTAGTATTTCTTAGCTAAATGAAACTTTTGCACCAGAAGTTTTCTGAGGAAGTCCAATATTGTACTACATGACCAATCCATGAAAGCCGAACTTTCACACATCCCCAGCCCCCGGTCAGTTCTTCTAAATTGCCTCTAAGGTTTGAAACTCTTACAAATCAATCCTTCCTCCTGGTGCCTGAGGACACATGGCTACCCTTTCTCTCCTCCTGTCTATTGTAACAAACAACTCTTCTACATAGAGTAATCACGAGTTTGCTGACTGAACATTAAGTGCTTTTGGTTTTGTGGTTGTGGGGTCTTGCTAAGTTCTCATTTTCCAGGAACTGCATGAATGGGGGTAAATTGCACAATTCAGTAGTATATAACTTCTATACTAGTTTTTCCTTAGTCACTTTTCCTGAGATTTATGTATTACCAGAGCACATGACCTTCCACTACTATAAAACCGCAAAAGGATTTTTTTCAGTGGCTTGGTCTTGCTGATAGTGACAGAGCACCAACATGCTCCATCTCTCACCAGCCTTAACTCAGGTCCCAGGTACACCACTGGGACGGAACCCACAGTAACTCATTATCTATTTAAGTTCTTCCCATCACAAATGATAATAAGAGAGCTACTAGTTAATGATCTCCCACTCATTGTTTTTCCCAGGGATGGATGAAAATAGCCTATACCAGACATGGTGGTGTGCGCCTGTAATCCTAGCTACTCAGGAGGCTGAGGCAGGAGGGTTGCTTGAGTACAGGAGTTCAAGTCCAACCGCAGCAACATAGTGAGACCCTACCTCTAAAAAAAAGAAAGCAGCCTAATATGCGCCTTTCCTGTGCTAGATAGTTGTGAGTCCCCCCACATTTTTGAGAATTTGCTTAGAGTGAGAAATCAATTATGTCTGACTTGAGTACGAGGGCCCACCTCTTTCCGGTGTGTAGGTCCTTCTGGTCTCCCTTCAGTATGTCAGTTATGGGCAGAGGAATAATGTATCATAAATTATTGTAGACATGGCTAAAATTCCTAAAGAGGATTTCTGAAAAGTTCAAAGGTTCCTAAGAATCACAGAGTAACAGAGGTGAAAGGGATCTCAAAAGAGGACTTAAGACCACCTTCTCATTAGTCAGGAGAGAGAAACACCTGAGATGGGGAACTACAAGACTGGTTGATTCCATGACTTTATGATTTCATGAGAATGAGATTCCATCCCTGCTAGAGATCTAAAAAGACTGACAAGTCCCAATTATTCCAAATGAGGTGTCAACTGAAAATCCACTTATCTGCCACATCCAGCAGTTTCAGTTTTTCCTTCCTCAGCCCCAAATCTCCTACTCTGCAACGTCGCGCAACACCAATCCCTTGAACCTTCTTGAAAGTTTTCATAGGTTTTTGTGAGTGTATCACTCATTCTCTCCCCCTGGCTCTTCTGCTGTTTACATATTTTCTTAATGATTCTTCTTCTTGTCAAAGTCTTCCTCTTGCTTTTTGCTGTATTCATGTCTTTGGAAATACCATCCAATCTCATGACTTTAATCACCACCTATGTTTGGATAAATGCCAAATCTCCCTCTTCCTCCATCAATCTCCTTCTCCCTCTCTCTCTCCTTTTGTCTCCCCGCTCTGCCCTTCTCTTCCCTCTCCATCTCTGTAGTGCAAATGGCTTGCTTAAGTCTCACCTTTTCTTTATATCCATCTTTAGCAGAGTTCAGCTACCCTCATCCATGCTGTTCCTGGACTTCAGAGGGCCCTCTTCTACTAGGTCTAGATGGAACTTTTCTACTAGACTCTGGATCCATATCAATAAATGTTGGTTAACTTAAGCTCAGTAGTTACCAGCAATTACAGCTCAGAACTGTCACAGCTGTAACAGGCTCTTGCTCTAACTTTGAGTTTAGCATGTTTTGGAGTGTCACTGAACATACATCTCCATCAGGGTTGAATTTCTGGGACTTTCCAGCAGTCCTTTATATAAAGTCAACCAAAAAAAATTCTCACCAAGAGTCATGAGAACCAAGATTTGGTGGCATTCTGCTTTCTTTCCAGATGTTTTGAAATTTCCAGACTATAATTCACCTGCTTAGAATTACCCAGGTTTCAGAAATCATAAGGACATAGCAGGTTTAAGACAGTCTTTGAGAGGAGATGAAACAGTTTTTTAAAACAATTAAAAGGAAAACCACAGATTTTTGCTAATTATCATGTTGCCTGGGCCATATTATATAAGTGGCACATTACATCTTCCCAGAAGAAGAGAAGTTAGGTCATTTAAAACTAAGAATCCAGGAGTTTGAGACCAGCCTGAGAAAAATAGTGAGACTACATCTCTACAAAAAATAAAATAAAACTATTATACTATTACCCAACTATAAATCAGTATAAAACCAGGAGTAACTAGAAACAGAGGCCAGTAGTTTTTCCTAGTGACTCTTTTGAGAACTTAAGTACCTTGTGATTCCATTAAAAAAAAAATGTGCTGACAATTTACACTCAGAATTAGACGCTTCACTTGAAGAATGATTAACAAAAATGACTGGAAAGGGACCTACAGATATACATGGATTGCCCAAAGCATTTCACTATCATTAATGATAATGCACAGACCATATGAATTCACTGCGAAGTTTTTCCTTTCTTTGGAATCTGAGTCATATCTATAAGAAATTTAATTTAGAGTACTGGAGTAACGTCTGCATTTAAGAAAGGTTTATGGGATCTTTAATGTCTAGATACAGCTTTGCTTCTAAGCCTTCAGCCAGAAGGCTGCCACCAGGCAATGAGCTGCTCAGTATTCAATTTATCTACTTTGGAAGGATGACTCAGGGCTATTTGGATTTGAATGTGTGGCTCCAGTTAGTCTAGCTTCGTACTGCTGACAGGGAGACCACTAAGCCATCTCCTTCCAGCCAGATGGGTTTCCATTTAAAGTATGCAAAGCCAGGGGGATGTGAAGCAGGGAGTAACACGATCTCAGCAATCATTGTTTAGTGTGCAGTTAATCAGGTAGTCCAAAACTAAAGTCAGACATCAGCACATACTGCCCTGCTCATATCACCTACTCCAAGAAGGGCTAACAGTGGGCATATTGTTAAAAAGTCATGTGAATGATAAGACCCATCAATTCATGCAGCCAAACAATAGCTTCTGAACGCTTACTGCATGCCAGGCACTGGTTGGACTTTACGGATACAAAGTGAAAAGATACATACAGCCCCTGCCTGCAAGAGGCCTACAGACCAGTAGAGAGACAGGCAATTGCAATAGAGCATGTGACAAGTGCCAGGACAGAGAAATGACAGCTTCTCCTGGAGCATAGGGGAAGGCACCTAATCAGACCTGAGAATGAAGGAAGGCTTCCAGAAAAGGAGGAGTCTACACTGAAACATGAAGGATAAGTAGGACATAGGACAGGAAGAGTCATGAAGACCATAACAAATGCCCTTACAGAATCGACTAACCTAAGAGTTAGCACCTGGATGCCTTTTCTTACTAACCCCACCTCTACCTATTTTCACTCCTACTCCAACTATCTTCCCTAAGCTCAAATATGCAGCTTATTCTTTATTCATTTTCATTTGTTATGCATACTTTGGTTTTACATGAATATAGCTCACCAAATACAAAAAATAACTTATATTTGCATAGCACTTTCAAGTATTTTACCACAGTGAATCTTCAAAACAATTCTATGAAGTCAACAGACCAAATATTTTGATTGGCTCCCATTTATAGAAAAGGAGATTAAGGATAAGAATCACAACTTTTGATTGCCCAGTTCAGGACTTTCCCCTATGGTAGGACATAGCACACTATTTTATAAATGTTTTACCTCCTCCATGAGACTGTAATCCCCTTAAGATCAAACACTGCCTTTAATATGGTTACATCTCCAACACCTAGTGGGTGCTCCACCAATATTTATTGAACTACTAATTTACCTTCTCTATGAAGCTGGACCTGATCCATCCTGCACCCTACTCTAAAAAGGTCAGAAGAAATAGCTTTGCCTTGGTGATAAAAGCACAGGTTTTAGAGTCTCACCAGATACATTCATAGTTTAGCTCTACCACCTATTGGTTGTATGCCCTAGGGCAGGTTACTACCCTGTCTGAGTCTTGGCTATCTACAAAATGATGATGATAAAATCTACTTTATAGAAAGACTATGAGGATAATATTTGGTCTATGCTAGTTTCCCTCTGACAGTTGTTCACAACCTGTTAGTTGTCTTTGACTATTTATTCTTGTTGTTTAGTGTCTGTATACCCCAATTAGAAGGTAAACTCCAGGAAACAGTGTTTGTGTTACTCATCTTCATATTTCTAGAGGCAGGTTCAAAGCTTTACAAATATTAGGCATTTAACAAATGTCTGGAGAGATAAAATGAACTAAGCTATATCTTTACCTAGTGTGTCATTCAGAAGTCAGCACTTATTTGGTGTTCAATAAATACTGCTGACTGACAGATTGTGCAATTTAGTCCAAATAAAGGATGTGGAATTGCAGGCAGGCTTGGCCTCTGTCATTCTAGGAGATGTTTTGCTGAGAAGGAATATTCCAGGGCCTCTCACCCATCAAACTGCCAGCACTTGGTATTTGCAGAGTAGCTTGTTAAGGAGGTACATACGCATATGAACTCAAGTTTCACAATCTGCTTGCATAACAGGCAAGCTAAGGGAGGTAGAAAGAGAGAGCTCAACTGGACTTAGAATTTTCTCAGCCCCAAGTTTCTTAGATTCTGCATTAAAAAAAATTTTTGCCTTCTAGTTACTTTAGGCTTTCTTTGGGGTTGAAGGAACTTAAGGAGCCCTCACGCTACTCTTCCTTGAATGGATTCCAGAGCTATTAAGCACTACCCAGCACCCTCACTAAGAGCCTCACCTTCATCAGTAGTTCTCGGCTGGTCAAATGGTTATTATGGTCTGAGAAGATATCTGAAAGTTCTTCAAACATCAGCATTCGGTCTCTATGAAAAGGGATTAAGAAAATATTAACAATGAAGAGTTAGGAATAACCCGACACCTTCAGCCCAGCTGTCTTCAGGACGCACGTCTAAGGAGGGATTGTACTCCTCTCAGGGTTGGTGGGTACTGCAAGCACAGATGAGGCCCATGAATTTTTTTATGCGGGGTGACTTTTTATTTCTTTTAAGGTGGACTTGGCCACCCATGTGAAGAGAGGTATATTTCCCTAGCAATGCATATTATAATCATAAAAAAGCGTTATTCAATTGGGGCATCAAGTTGTTCAATTAGGACATGTTCTTGTCAGTGAGTTTTAAAAAAAAAAAAAAAAGACTGTTAGCAACACACACAGAGCCCACAGATCTGAGAGGTCATCTTGGCCAGGCCCCTAACTTCAGAGATGAAGATGCCAGAACCAGGAATTTTCCCAAATTTCCATGAATAACTGCCGAGAGTTGCAGGTATGGAAGCCAAATTTGCTGGCTCACAGGCCACTATTCCTACTCCCAGAGTCAGAGGAGAATGGTGGAACCAGGATGAGCTCTGCAACCAGAGGTGGTGAGTTCCAGTTGCAACTCTCCACTCACTTTCTGAATGATCCTGGACAAGCTGCTTAACTTTCCTGAGCTTCAATTGTCTCATCTCTACAAGGGAAATATGACAGCACTTTTATGGGACTGCTGGGAAAGTGAGTGAAACCACATATGCAAAGCATCTGCTCTGCCCTCTCCCTTTCCAGGATACTACATCTCTGTGACCCTTGTGGTTTTCTCTACACACCCTCCAGGGTTAATGGGTGCATGATTCTGAAGACAAAGAATTAACAGGGGCAATATCACTATTTATGCAACATTTTCATTATTATGAAAAAAACATATTATTAAGAGCCTGTTTGTTTTATAGTGAGTGTAATATTACTCTAAATAATAAAGAAAATCATTAAGCTACTCATATTTGGAGAAAATCATTTCAAAATTAACTATATGTGGCCCTAAATGAATAGGTATCCTCTCTGTCTACTTAAAGCAACAAATGTGAAGGATTATAGGGAAAGTGATAACCAAATAAGATATCTTTTTTTCTTTTCTTTTTTTTTTTTAATAACAGCTTTATTGAGATATAATCCACATACCATTGAAGTACACAGTCCAATACTTTTTACTATATTCACAGAGTTGAATAGTCATCCCCATAATCAATTTTAGAATATTTTATCACCTCAAGAAGAAATCTTCTATCCTTTAGCTATCACCCTGTGACCCTACCATCCTCCCAGCCCCAGCCCTAGGTAACCACTGATCTACATTCTGTGTCCACAGATTTGCTGATTCTGGACATTTCATATACAAGTCTAAGTATATGATGTGTAGCTGTTGTGGCTGGCTTCTTTAATTTAGCATGTTTTCAAGATTCCTTCATGTTATACCATGTATCAGTACTACACTCCTTCTATGCCTGCAAAATATTCCATTGTATAGATGCACCATGTCCAAATAAGTTATCTTAACACTGTTCCTTGAATTTTGCAATAGAGAACATGTGAAGCTGATATAGAAGTGTGTTCTCTAAGGAACTGTGACACTTCTGTAGTGTCCTCGCTAAAACACACGCAAACCAACTAAGAAACAAACCCGAAACATATGTTATACAGAATGCAGCTTAGAGGGTTTTTCATTTGTCTTTAGAAAATAGTTTTAAAATCCAGCTAGAATAAATCTTTTCATATGGCAACCAAGGAGACTAAGATACAAGTCCATTAATTTTTTTGCTCATGTTTTAGTCTCAGACTTGCTGTGGAAGAAATCTTAGGCTGGTTACTTGACTTTCCTTAGTGTTCTTTTTTCAACAACCAAAGAATTACCTTTCGTGGCAATCAGACAAGGCTGCAATCAGTCGAGTAAGGCTGCATTTTAACACTTGACTGTCCCTTTGTTTTTGATACTACAGTTGAGTGGGGAGTGGTGATAAGGGAAAGAGGAGGTGAAGTAGAGGTGTGGAGGGCAGGGACACTGCATGCTTCTGATTTTCCCATCGTATTTCACCAGTGTCTATCAAGTAATGATTTTATATGACCCCATTGTTCTTAAGGAGAAATGTGTGCAGAGGAAAATCAACCAACTAATCTCTCTTTAATACACACAATCACCTTGATTATTCAAAACAGAGAAGAAAGAACCCAAGAAAAGAGTAATAATCATGAAAATTGCATTGGTCTTTGAAAAGCCTGCCATTTCTTCTACTGATAGATATTGGCGTCAGAAACAAAGCATGGGCTTTGGAGTGCAAGTAGCTGTGGCTTCTACAGCTCTGTAACATAAGGCATTATAAACATCCACTTTATTTTTTTTCTTTTTACCCATCAAAGAATCACCTAATAAATAATTTGGCTTACACCAAGTGGACTATCTCCTGAATGAGAATATGAGCTTATCAGCAAGCTTGAGGATTGTGGCACTCATTTTTCAGCATAACTTTATGAAGCTCTGGTTTATCAGCTTGGGGCTCTTGCAAATTCAAACAGTGTCAGTCCCTCAGGGCTTGATCAACTCTGAGTAAACTTATGAAACTGAGGACCTAGACCTTCCATTCTGCCCCACTAAGGCAGCCTGGCTGGGAAGCCAGCTGGTCTCCCGCTCCTCCTAACTGAAACTGACTATACCATATGTGGTATAGACCATACAGAATTTATACATTCTTCCCTGATGTAGCCCAAATTCCTGACTAGTTCAAACCTAGGCAGACTTGTTTAATGTAGCTGGCCTAGTTGTACTTACAACACAATCCCCAGCCTCTAAATCTGTAGTGACAGAGAATCAGAACTTCCCCCTCCCTCACCTTTCCTTCCTTTGCACAAAGTTCTTTGATCTACAGTGAAGTTCCAGAAATGGAAGAGATGGCAGTAGTGCAAAAATCAGGAAATTGAGTTGTTAATTATTCCAAAGGTTGCACCAAGAAATATTGAAGAAAAACAGCATAGGATGTGGCCAGTTAATAATTTCAGGTACTTAGAAAAGAACATTTAAAGGTTTTTAATGCCAATAAGATAGCTTTTAAAATGCTGAAACTAAAAGGACAACTAAATAGTTTCCTACTGAACATCAAGAACTAATGTCCTATCTGCACACATTACCCCTTGAGTCCTAAAATAGCTTAGGGCTTTGCAGTGAGTCTGAAAAATAACCAGAAGTAATGGCAAATTGCTGTAACTTCATCACTCCATGACTTTATCCCTCAAAATCCAGATAATAAGCACATCCTTCAGATCATCCCCAAAGCCAATAACCTTGGCTTTGGTATACTTAGAATGAGTTTGATTTCTGCACGAGCCCTGCCTCAAAAGTCATTAATGATTATGTGTAAGACGCACCCTGCCTGAAACACACAGAGGATTTCAAATATGTTTATCTAGTTATGCGATATGAGCTTTGAAGGTGAGGACCCATCGCAACAACTAATTATTCTGGCCAAACAAAAGTAGAGCAGACACTTGGGAACTTACCTTGGGACAGCAGCCCAAGTCTTTTTTAACCGATAGATGGAATTAGACTGCAGTGCCGAAACGATGGCCCTCAAGGAGGAAAAATTCTTCAGGAGTCTACATTCCTGCATGGGGAGTGATTAAAACATAAAAGACATTTAACTATCAATATTACAGTGACTTGGTGGTTTCCTGTTTTAGAGGTATCACAGCTGCTATGAGTTCTTACCACTAAATAGGCAGCTGTATAAATACTGAACATCAAAAAGTGGCTCCTTCCTCCCACCCCAGTCATCGAAACACTTTTATAGATTTTGGCACAGTATGCTTGTTTTTCTCCCGTCAATATATTTTTTTGTGTTGTTGTTACAGTTTTATAGTTTCCAGCTTTCCTAGTAAAAACACTAATGGAGGTAAGTCTACAGAGCTATGCTAGAAAGAGCAACTTTCTTCTGCTGAAAGCACACAGACGTCCTAAAAATATGCACTTTTAGATCTTTAGATCCACAAAATGAGGTGGGCAGCAGCCACTCTGAGGTCAGATGGTATTGAACAGCTCATGACCAACCCTTGTCCACAGAGGTGTATATAATTTGGCAATAAAAATTCACCACAAGTTGAACTTTGGCTTTTATGCTCTTAGCCAAGGGGGATATTTTTATACACATTCATTTGGTTTCAAATTGGCTTGTTCTGCAACCATAAACATTCAAAAACACCTTGGTACTTCAATGCTTCCAAAATAACTTGGCCTTTTAAAATAAAATTCATTTTGGCAATGTTTTAAAACAAAACAGAAAGAGAACAGGAAACATTCTGGATGCCATTTTCTGGGTAAAGAGAGAGGCTCCCTATTTAAACTTAAGCTACCATAAGGATCCTATAGCATCAGCAGTTAGTGACCTTGGAGTCAAAGTCCTGTGACTGAATAGTAGGGACAGCAAAACAGACAGAGAGAAAGTCCCATTCTTGGCTGGCATGGGGAAGGTAGCAATGTGAGGAGGGTGGACCAGGCCTTATGTCAAAGGAGATGCTTCATATACAGGCACGTGACAGTGTAATAGGCCCAGTGTTTACAAGTAAGTACACCATGTGAGCACGTATTTGGCTTTGTGTACAGTATCTCAGGTAAGAGGTCCCAGAGTGACTGGGTACAAATGTAAATCACTTCGAGAATCATTCCACAAAGAAATGTTAATCCTGAATATGAAGGAAAAACAGCACTCTAAGTTAGCATTGTCAAAATCTGGACACTGAAAACTATGCCAAACAAACCCTCAAACGTTTTCTTTAGAGTAAATGCCAAAGTACTTAATAAAAGTCATGTCCACCCTTTTTAAATGCCTCAATGTCCTCCCCTTATTTGGAAAGATATAAAGAGAAAAAGAGAGAGAAGGAGAGAGAGAAAGAGAGAAACAAAGAAAGAGAGGAAGGAAGGGAAGGGAAGGGAAAGATGGGAAGGAAGGGAAGGAGGAAGGGAGGGAAGAAGGGAGGGAGGGAAGGAGGGGAAGAGACAGAGAACAAGAGAAATGTTCTGAATTGCAATCTGGAAACTAAGCCTATGGGAGCATGGTTCAACAAAGGTTCACAAAAGTTATATTCTAAAAATCAGGAAACTTGCAATAAAAAAAGGAACTCAGGCACAGATATATCATGCAAATTGAAATAAACATATGGAACACATTACTCAAAAAAAGGTTTAAACTGAGGGTTTAAAGGAGTACAAAAGGCATCTGGCCCCATTTCTAGAAAAAGAGGCATCTTCCAGGACATGTGATGCAAAAGTAAAAACATACCATTAAAGGCAGTCCAAGAAAATACAGTCATTTTAAGTCAGAAAAATTTTCTTTTTCAAACATTCTTTCAATAGAAATTGACTACGGTGAATGCAGGAAAAGTAAAATAAATCTTGGTAGCAAACCACTGGTGAGTCTCATTATTTTATTACATTTCCCCACACAATTGCAAAAGATACAACATACTCAATATTAGGAAGTGATATCACCAAAAAAAGTAAAAGCCCTTGGCTTTATTATTAGCACATGACATGGGATTTGAAATATACTTCAAATGATTCAACTTGCATTTCTTATTACCACATAATGCACAATTTATATTCAATTTGGACCAAAAGTCATCCCTTGAGCCCCACTATGTCATATACACAGATGTTATATTGTCACTATAGCCAAAGTAGTTGAATGAATTGGGGTAGACAGTCTGCTTTTGAGACATGCTGTGACATTTATGGCAAAAAAAAAAAAAAAAAAAAAAAATTCCTTATCATTCTAAAAAGACAGAGAACTTCCACGCTATATCTCACTCAGAACTTCTTTTGTATCTCTTACTTGCTGAGCAATAAGCTTGATTTAGAATAGGAGAAATACAATAAGTTGTTTATGCAACTTATACTCTTTGTTTCTTGCTGCCTTTTGTCATACACTAAGAAGTCTGTAATAACAGACTACCTGAAGACTCAAAACAAGGCAAATTATCTGGCACAATTGTGTCTCTGCTCTTTAATCAAAGACAACAAAAGAGAATGTAACATTATGCCCTATCGATAGGGGCTGAAGGAAAAATATATTTAAGGGGATATAAAGCAAAACGTGTTTTGGTTGAGAGTTGACCCATAGAGCCCAGAACACAAATTACTATGATATTTTCATAGTCATAATTTTTCACAATCATTATTTTGCTGATGTAATTTATTCTGCCTAGAAAAAAAAATACCCCTCTATTCTTCAAATACCAAAAATCTTATCTGTTATTCAAAGTTAATTTCAAATGTCAATTCATCTGTGAAACCTTCCTTGATCACCCAATCAGAAATGATTCCTCTCTCCTCCACTTTTACAGCGCTTATCTCCCATGGCCCCACTCCTCTACTGCCTCAGGCTGAGATAATTCCAGTGTATCTTAACTTCCTTGTTTGAGTATGGGTTCCTGTAAACAAACAATTATGCTCTATCCTAGTATGTCCTCTAAGTACATAATATTGTGGTTTACACACATTAGGAGTTCACAAAATATTTGGTGGCCCACTGACTGCACACTGTTGCCATTTTCTCAGTCATGACATAAGATGCTGTGAAGGGGAGGTCCCATGGTACGTAAGCAGTTCATCCAAGAGACTAGACTCCAACACTCGGAAGAAGGTGAGTCAGACCTAGGAATAGACTCTTCCCCTCCAACTTCAGATTAATATGAGATATGACCTCAGATTAATATGAGATCTCTGTAAGTGTCTCTGTCCTTTAGAAAAGAGATTCAGGACTCTGAGAAAGTACCAGCTCTTCAAAACTGCAGAAGATGTAACGCCTCCAGGTACTAGGAGGGGGCATAGGTAATCACTCTGGGTTGAAGAGCGGTCTGTTTTGACATGCAGACCATCCATTTATATTTACTGAACATGGTGCTGAAACCAACACTCAGTCTGTCGTGAATACAAAGGGGAAAGCAGACAGAATGTCTTACTCTGGAGAGGTAGCAGTATGAGAACCCATAACTGGGAAGAAGTGAGCAGGGGACCAATTTTTTAAAAAAGAGGAAAATAAATAAGCTGCCAAGTTTAGAAAGGCAACTTTTTTCTTACTCTGGAACAACAACAAAAACCCAGTGGGCTCTCATATATGGTCTTTTGACTGCCTTTTCAACCAAACAGCTAAACCATTTAAACAAAGTGATGGAGTAGTCTCTTGCATCTACCAAACACAAAGAATATTTTATAAAAGACAATTACATGAGCGATGTTGATCCACTTCTCAATGATTTTGGCTCTCTGCTGAGTTTTGAGTTCTTTGCCCCCCAGTATAGTGCTGACAACACATTTGGTGAGGGTATTAAACTGAGAGATGGTGGCACGGATCGTAGGAGCCAAATGTTTGTTTTCCTTCTTATCCCTTCGAGACCAAATGCAGCCCAGGCAGTGGTGAGGCACTACTTTCTTGAAGAGTTGCTGGAACAAAAGAGGAACTGACTTTAAGGACAACACAGACATTTCATATGGCAAAGCATGTCATCTGGATCATCTGTAAATTGGTAATTTTGTGAATGCCTGAATAATCCTTTTCTACTTGATTTGCCTCATGGTGTCCATTTCAACAGACAAAAGTAAATAATTAATATACTCATCGATAATGTTTACTAGAAGGAAAATCTCCACCATGTTCCATGCTGCTTTCTCAAAAGTGGTAAAGCAGAAGAGCTAAAGCTACCACGATAACTCCTCACAGTCCTTTTGTATTTATCAGCTAATGCCGACCTATGCAATGTGACTGACATACTCAAATATGTCCAGCTCACAAAAATATTCGAACTTCAAAAGTACAGAAAGCACACGTGGAAATGAGGAGCCAGATACAATCACATGTGGATTCTGTGAATTTATTTTATCCTAACTTATACTTTGATCCCTTTATAGTCCTCCAAATAAACAGTTCAGATCTTGAAATATTTATGAGTGTAAAGGGAGAAAAATACCCACAGAACAAGGCAGATTTTGTTTCACAGGGATTCGAATTCTTATTTCCCTCTGTGTCTTGAGCTCCAAAAGCACCTTCTCCTAGAGTTGCAAGAAGAGCTCAGGCCTGAATTATTCAGATGATTGATTCAAGTCACATCTTAACTCTGCATCTGCAGGCACAGCCTCTCTCAGGGATTCAAAAAAACTTAAAATCACATTATCCCACTGCTTTCTCTGGGGCACCAGTGCCATCACTCTCCCATGTTTTAAGTGAAAGTACACTGGATCACAAAGAGAAGACATACTGCATCCATGTAGGTCAGCTGCTCTGCCACGAGATCTTCTGAGAAGCACGTGAATTCTGCTGACCCTCCACCCTCCAGTTCCTCTTCCTCTTCCAGGCTGAAGGAGACCGTGTTGGGAAGCCCATCTGTTCACATATGGAAAAGATTAGTAATTTGGTGCCAGTGTATATAGTCTTGCTTATAGAGTCATCAGACTTCTATTATTTAGGAAGAAGAAGGCTAATCCTCCAGAACACTCTCAGGGAGACAACCACAAGCACAACACATCTAAGAGCAATGGAGATCTTCTCATCTCTGCTTGTTCTTGGATTCTCTATTAAGACCAGAGCCCTCATGCTCTCACTCTGACAAACCACTGGCTCCTAAGCCAAGGACAGAACCAGGATAGGCAAAGTCTAGAGACAGTCCTTCGTCTAGGGCTCTTGCAAACTCTTTGATCAGATCAGCTCCAGGACTAATCCAACTAACTCCTAAACCCTAACCATGCAATTCTTGGTTGCTGGGCGACTTATAACCAGAAGCCTGGAAGGACTCGTCATGAAGGCAGGTCAGACTCGGGCAATAAAATGAGCCATTTTGGTGTTAGAAATGCTGACGAAGCCCTCAAAATTCTCAAAATGTTCCACCCAAAGCTAAGAATGCGTGAAGCAGAACAGTCTTCAACTAAATTCACCTGAACCTATCACAGACAAGATCATCAATTAGCAAATTACATAGGGCACAGCATGGAGAAAATCCATACCCAGGACTCCGAATAAAAAGCAGAAGAACCCACACCTGGAATAGGACCTCCAGTCTCCATTTGGAAAGACTGAAATTTGATGAAGTTTTTCTGACTTAAATCCCCAGCCTTCCTTTCCTGGAACCTTTCCCCACTGCTCGGGTTGTTTCCCAACCTCAGCCCCTTCACACTCCTCGCACTGCTTCCTGTCAAACCTGTCCTCAAGGAAAGAAAACTCTAGTTACATTCAGTTATATCTTAGCAGAAATGTAAATCAGCATGTTACTACTCCCCCAGAACGCTTATATTTTGAGCCTTTTCTTTCTTTCTTTGTAGAATTAAAGACTATTGGGCATCTTGGATTAAGTCACAATGGCTTTTCTTCATTTTCCAGGGAAAAGGAGCTTCTGAGAGTGGACCCTACACCACTTCCCCTTTGGGGCAGCATGTGGGTATCTGCCTACGCTGGTGGCAGGTATGTGATTTAAGGATTGCCCCTCTATCCTGGACTTGAAGGTCCAGATGCGAATGGGGTTGGATTATGACTGGAAAACATAGGAGGGGATCACTGCCTATCCCCGGAGTCTGCGACACAAACAGGTACAAGCTAAAGGAAGCTAAAACCCCATGACATGGAGGATGTTAAGCAATCTAATTTCATAATTCTTCCTCCATACAACTCTGGCACTGTTTCATTTAGTGGAGTAATTAGAAACTTGGGATCCCAAATAAAGGTTCAGAAAGGGCCTCTCCCCTACCCTGTCAACAAATACATACATATATCCCAGTTGCCCTGCAATGCAGAGCCTAACCCACTTCAATCAAGGAGGACGGTATGTGCTAAGGCTTGATCTTTCCATTCATTCATTCATCCATTCATTCAGCAAACACAGCAGCTCAATGTGTGTCTATAATGTTGCTGTGCATGAAGATTACATGATCCTTTCTCTCTGGGGTATAGTCCATGCCTTCACTGTTTTCTGCTTTTGATTCTCCTCCAGAGGTAAGTAAAAACATGAAGCATAATTTTACTTTTTAAAAACATATAGGAGAGCTTGCTGCTTCTGCAGGAGTAAAATTGGGTAAAAGAAGCACATGGGAACTGAGGCAATCTCCCTCTCCCCTGCCTCAGCCTGCCAAATGAGCTCTGCCTTGCAGTCCCTGTGTTGGAAACAATGAATGACTGGTCCCACCGGTTCCCCCAATTAGGCTCGGAGCCAGGGGCAGCCCCAGTGGGGAGAGCTGGGCTCCAACACAGCGTTTTCCACTCCAGCACAAAGCCAGGCATGGAGGCCCTGAAGGGAGCTGAGGTCTGCAGCTGGAGGAGTGCCCCTGGTATTCAAACATTCCTGGCAGATGAAGTCATCTGAGATATAGAGTATTTGGCAGTCAGCTTCCAATGATGCAACTGCATTTCCCTCTCTCTGGGTCCCCCATCCACAAGAAATTCAGCAGGTATTGTTTGGAATTTAGGTCTATTTTCTTTGGAGCTGATGCAGCTTTTCCTTATTGGTTCTGAGGAACATTTCCTTTCCCTCACTGATGAAGTCAGCCATCCCTTCAGGGAAATGCCTGTCAGAAGCTCCAAGTGGGTCAGCCACCATGGCAACTATCACCCAGCACCCCAGTGAAGGGATACAACGTCACACTGGAAGCCTGTCCCAGCCTCTTTCTGACTTTCTTCAAAGCCTAATAGTTCCAAGCACCTCATGGCCTGCAGTGGTTGCCTTTCCTTTGTCCTTGAAAATAGGAGGTCAATTCCTCAGGGAAAAACAGCCACAGAAACTTCCTTTGATGAGGCCTTTAGAGATGCTAAATGACGATAATCTGCACTGGCAGGGGACCCATTACAGTGATGCTTTTCCATACTGAAGGACAAACACCTTTTCCAAGCTTTTGGGAGGGCAGGATCAGAACTGGACTTCATTCTTTGACTGCTAGATGGGGGTGGTTGGGATGGAAGGATAGAAGGAGCCATTAAGCAGGTAATAAAATGCAAATTCAGGTTCAGCATGGTACATGTTGATAAGGGAAGATTAAAGTTCATGAAGGAGACCTTCTTCTTGGTAACAGAAGAAACCAGGAAATTACTTAATTTTTCTGAGCTGGAGTTTCCACAGTTTCCTCATCCATAAAATGAGGGAGCCAGACTAGGTAGTCTTGAAAATCCCCTTCTCTGTCTAAAATTCTAGGCTCTATAATTAGTCCTTCAGTAACCTTGAGAATTTTATACCCAAGCCAATCCTCCAGCAGCATGTTGTTTTGAGGGTACTAAAGTTTCCTATTAGCGAGCACAGGGAGAAACTTTCTCCAGCGTGGAGGCTGGAGAATCAGAATCTAGCCTTGTACTGTGAACACACAAGTACTCACTGTCAGTTTCCACTTCTTGCTTCTGAAACTGCTCAAGAAGATTTTGTGCTCTTCTTTCTGGGTCAGAGCCTGGCATCATCCTTGTGAGATAATCCAGCAGTTTCTGCAAGCAAGGGAAGTGAGGGGGCTCTCGGAAGTCTTCTGCACACTGGTCAAGCCAGGCCCTCAGTATTGAAGCGATCGCACTGAGAAAGAGAAATGGAGAGTCACTGCACCCAACTGGCTGTGCGGAGGCAAAACAATCCCTGGACACCAGGGCAGATCCCAGGGACACCCCGGGAAACTTGGGTAGGTGGTCAACAGATCATTCATCCAAAAGTTCCTAGAAACATCAATGGATTTAAAGCACTTGAAAACAAACTAAACTTTATTGTTTTAAGTGGAGTGCTGCAGTGAAGCTGATAAGGTATTTTTGTTGTTGTTTGTTTGTTTTAAGGAGGCTAAACTTTGGAAAAACCCATACAGGGCAGAAAAATTGATGTGTAGAAGGTTTAGTGAGTCCTGAAGAAACTTCAAAGCAATCTGTACACAATAAGATTATGCTCAAATTAAATCCCACAAAATCTGCCACCTAATATGTTAGGAAATAACTGACTGCTGGTAGGCCAGAAATCCATCTGATTAAACGAAGTGCCTCAGGTTGGAAAGAAAAATGCATAAATTCAAGTTGACAAGGATCACGAGGGCTTCAGCATGAACACTGAAAATGTCCGCATAAAATTATCCTTTTGTTTCTCAAATTACAATGAGGAGAATATATTTCAAGTAGGAGAAATAGTAGGTAGCCAAGTTACATCTTTAAAAGACAAAGGAGAAAAACTTGATAAGCAAAGGTGATTTCTTCTGATGGCTCCGTGGATCACACAGAGTCCACCTTGGGGAAGACAAGCTTCCAGGGCACAAAAAGAGACCGGGTCATTTGTGTGTGCACAGCTCCCTCCAGTATGTTAGTAATAACACAGCATGTTGTCTTTAGGTTAGCGGCAGCCACTCACTGAAGGCAAGAGACAAATAGCTGAAGGATAAAAAGAATAAAATGTTTTGAGTGCCATTATTCTACGCTTCATCTTCAAAGAGGACTTTACCAACACTCCTGACTCAATCATATGCCACAGACAAGGAGAAGAACAGAATACTCTGCCTGCCTAGCAAGCAGTCACCCCATACAGTCCAGGCATATTCACTGCTGAAGGCTGGAGAAGATGACAGGGACTATAAATTAATCCATGCATATTTTATTGACAGAGACACAACACCTCATCTTAACTATACACTTTATCAAAATTTTTCAGCCAAAAAGAATTTTTTAGCACATTTTAAAATTATCATCTAATTATACTTCAAACAAATTGTTTTTTTTTAGTTAAACTGTAACTGGACTAAGTTATTACCCACATGTGTGAAACTGAAAGCTGGGCTTTCACAGGTGTGTCTAACTTTCTTCACATCTTGATTTCACACCAAGAAGCTGGACTATCATCAAAGCATAAGTATGACTAAAGCCAATTTAATGCTTAACTTTTGGAATTGAAGTACAAACAGAAGGAAAATAAATGCGTTACTGTTTTCACTATGGTGTACATCATTGTTTCACTAATGTGGAATGTTAAAGCAATTGGAACTATAATATTCAATTATCTGCATCTAAAGTAGATACGTAAAACCATCAAATGAAAGTCATAGCAATAATTCAATACTCCAAATATTTAGTCCAGATTAAATGAAATTATGAACAATAATTTCACTTCCTTCCAGAAAGCCAGAAGAAATTAATTGAAAACCTGATATTTGCATACATCAGCTTGACTTTTACAGAAAAAGAGTTTTGTACCTTTAAAAAGAGGGATGAATTAATCTAATTAATACCACTAGCTTAATGTTTCTTAATATTTCAGTGAAAAGATACTCTTACGACGACACTGATGGAAAAACAGATATGGAGAGGTGACAATTCACATCATATACTCAAGTCAAAAACAGCAGCAGCCTAACAAGAAGACAGTGTTTCACTGAAAAGAACACCCAGACAGAAGCACAAAATTACAGGTAAGAGTCAGTGATGCTAATATATTATTTACTTCTTAAATGCCTGTGATCCTTAATTATTATGATAAAACTCATTATTTATTCCAAAAAGTAAGTCTTACAAATGTATATAAACTAAAAAAGCGAAATACCTACTCTCTCCCTTCATCTTAATCCCATCCCCAGGACCTTTTGTTAACTGTTGGAATATATCCTTCTAGGCTTTTCTGTGGATATGTATACACATTTAAATATACGTAATATGTGCTGGGTGTGGTGGCTCACACCTGTAATCCCAGTACTTTGGGAGGCTGAGACAGGAGGATTGCTTGAGCCCAGGAGTCTAACACCAGCCTGGGCAACGTGGCGAAACCCCATCTCTACAAAAAATACAGAAAATTAGCCAGGTGTAGTGGTGCACGTCTGTAGTCCCAGCTACTGAGGAGGCTGAGGTGGGAGGACTGATTGTGCCCAAGAAATAGAGGCTGCAGTGAGCTGTGATCACACCACTGTGATCACTCCAGCCTGGGTAACAGAGCGAGATCCTGTCTCCAAAAAAAACCAGATAGATAGATAGAGAAAGAAAGAAAAAGAAAGAAAGAAAGAAGGAAGGAAGGAAGGAAGGAAGGAAGGAAGGAAGGAAGGAAGGAAGGAAGGAAGGAAGGAAGGAAGGAAAAAGAAAGAAAGAAAGAAGGAAGGAAGGAAGGAAGGAAGGAAGGAAGGAAGGGAGGGAAAGAAGGAAAGAAAGAAAGAAAGAAAAGAGAAAGAAAGAAAGAAAGAAAGAAAGAAAGAAAGAAAGAAAGAAAGAAAGAAAGAAAGAAAGAAAGAAAGAAAGAAAATCACATGGGCTTTTTTACTGAGCAGTATGTTACAGATACTTCATCATTACCTCTAGATCTATCTCATTGTTCCTCATGATATGGACACACCATAATTAAGTATTCTTCTACTGCAAGGCAGGTATTTAAGTTATTTTCAGGTTCTCACAACTACAAAACATGTGCATCCTTGCTTCCATCTCTGCATGCTCGTGTGAGTATTTCTGATGGGCACACAGCACGTACCTCCATGGAAAGCTGCAGCCTCAGAAGAACTAGGGGAGTTCTAAAGAGGAGCCTTCGTCCAGATTGGACTTGCCCTTAGGTGGACATTTTGTGTTCCTCAATCTGATGTTTTTAATGAACTCTGGCGATCTATGCATTTTTTTTTACCCTTTGTGACAGTGACCTTCCTGTAGCTTAGCCTAAGAAGGCTTTGACAGTTCACCGCAAACTCAGACACTGAATCAACCAGAAAAAAGCATTTTCACACAAAGGAGGAATGAAGGGGGAGGAGGAAGAAGAAACAGAGAAAGGGAAAGACATACACAAACAGCACAATAGAACACGAGGCAGACCCCTGCCCTCCTCATCGGCAGAGCGTTTCTCAGCACGCCAGGCAGGGAGGCTTTCTGGAAAGGCCTGGACACATGCCCAAGGCTCACAGTAGCTTTGTGTGTGCCAGCCCTGGGAAGAAACTTTCCGTTCTTGATAGATTTAGAAGCAGATACAAATGCGAAACTTTTAAGATTTCAAAAAAGAAAGCAACATGGCAAAATAATGATGAAAAGAAAAACAGGATTACTGGCCAATGCCTTTTCTGTCTTACCCAGCCTGGCACCACTCCTAAGATCTAACTTAAATACGAACCAGAACAGAGTCGGGGAGATGTCAAGAATCTTATAGCTGAAGGGAAATTCTAGTTTGAAGTCACAAATTTACAGGACTGGTATGTCTGTTAGATGACAGAAGCCACTTGGTGCTGTACACAGACCCAGACAGGATGCTTGGAGACCCGGAGAAGGACAATTCTATTCCTCAACCTGGCTGTCCCACTAGGGAACCAAGGAAGCTTGGATAGGTCAGTTAACTCCACTGACCCCCTCTCTGGGGAAGAGATATAATAACACCTTCTTCATCTTCCTGACACTGATCAGTTGTGATTTCGAATAGTAAAATGTCAATAAGGCCATTTTGAGATACCTGGAGAGAAACATTAATTGTCAACAGTCTTACAGCTACTTGCCAGAAGTCACAGAAGGAAGCGATTGAAAAGGTAACATGGCTCAGCGAAAATCATCAGCACTCACAGGAATTGACTCAAAGAATCTGCCACCTCTCACAGGAACAATGACACAGGATACAAGCCATGCTATGACACGTGTGGCTTCAGGCCTGCTGGAAGAAGATGGCTGCTGTGAACACACACACAAACACACATGCACATATGTGCCCACATACGTATACCTTGAGGTATCCTCTCTGGGACAAATCAAAAACATTAAACTGTAGTATTAACTGCAAGAGATGATTCTTGAATAACTTGTAAAGACAGAAGTAATTCCTGAAGCCAAACTGGATGATTACAATTGTGACATAACCTAAATTCAGTCAGGAGAAAAGTCAGTATGTGATTTCCTCTTCCAAAGTAATCTTTGGTGGATCACAGAACAAAACTCCTCAGTCACAAGGGGAAATATGTTGGGTAGCTGACCAAGGCCAGGGGCCCAAAACTGACAGCAGAGGAGACAACCAAAATTGAGTTTTCCACCTCAGGCATTCTTGGCAACATACAAAATTCTGTAGTGTGTGAGCCTTTTCCAACCGACTGCAATCATCTATAGGGGAAGGAAGACATGCTCAGATGTCACTGTGTGAAACGTACTAAAACAGCTTCTAGGACTTTTGCTTCTAAGAAAACAGACCCCTGGGGAGAATTCATTCACCAATTAAACTAATATTTGTTGAGTGCCCTTTATTTTCCAGAGTCACAAAAACAATTTATGCGATGAGCATCACAATACAGGAAGTCCAGGGTCCCAGGGAAGCACTGAACTTCAGAGGCAGCTGACCTGGTCAAGGCTTTAGGGAGGGTCTCCCTGAGGAAATGATGTGAAAGCTGAGATCTTAAGCGTTAGGTGTCAGTGGGATGAAGACTCTAGGGCAGCAATGAGGCAGAGGTCCTGTGGTGAAAGAGCTAAACACTTGTAGAGGACGTAAAGATCTGTCAAAGTAAAAAATATAAAGAGTTGGGGGAAAGGAGCATGATGAAATCTGCTATACTCATTGATTTTTTTTTTTTTTTTTTTTTTTTGAGACAGAGTCTCACTCTCGCCCAGGCTGGAGTGCAGTGGCATGATCTCGGCTCACTGCAATCTTCTCCTCCCAGGTTCAAGCGATTCTCCTGCCTCAGCCTCCCGAGTAGCTGGGATTACAGGCACCACCATACCCAGCTAATTTTTTTATTTTTAGTAGAGACCAGGTTTCACAATGTTGGCCAGGCTGGTTTCAAACCCCTGACCTCAGGTGATCCACCCACCTTGGCCTCCCGAAGTGCTGGGATTATAGGCATGAGCCACCGCACTTAACCACTCATTGATTTCTCAGCCAACCAGAAATCACACCTAATAACACCTGGTTAGAAGACATTAGACAGATGCACCTTGGCTGAGAGATAAAAGAAAATGGTTCAGAACTTCTAGCCACCCCAGGGATCTTCAGGCATGCAATGCAGATAGGGCTGAGGCAAGCATTTAGGCGGTGATTATGCGCAAACCACAGATTTTTTAATGAATGCAGATTTTAGGTAAACGTATTAAATCATATTAACATTCCATAGGCAGTAAAATACTCTATAATTGGTCAAATGTTCAATACAAATTTTTCCAGGTATGAAGTCACCTCTCCCATGATGTGTAACCTCTGAGCCAAGAAATAGTATTACCGTGACAAAAAGAATAACACTATCCATCTAGAGCTCTTTTCCTTCCCCAGAAATCTATTTGAAATAATAATTTTTTGCACTTAATCATCAGCAGAAAATAAGACATAGAACTATTTTTCAAAAGCAGCAAAATGTTTTTCTATTTTAAGACATTCTCTGAGAACTGGATCTTCTCTTCGCTGCAGATAATGAAAAGGTAAGAAGATTTACGCAGAGGGTGGGCCTTTCAAGCAATGAAGTAACTTCTGTCAAGCTCTGAGGGTGGGATCTAATACACTTCGTCCTTCAAGGACTTAAGTCTAAGTCAACCTTGACCCCGACTCTGGGCTGGATCCTCCACCTTGCTCTCCTAATCACAGAACAGTTTTCCTGTTTCAGGGAAGGCTGCCGGATAGAAGCTGCCTCTGAGACCTCCAGCTAGATGATTTTCCTGATGAGAAGGAACAAAGAAAGATACAGAGCTTTCCTCTTTGTTTTTTTCCTGCAAAAGATTAAAATATTATTATCTGGACCTGTCAAGGTTGTCCTGCATTGCTTTTTTACACTTTACATTGTCACATTTCAGTGCTATTGGTAAATAGAAATTCAAATACTAGGAGGAGATGTGGAAGAGAGATTGAGAAAAGACAAGGGAAATAAATGCCAACAAAGCCAGAGTCAGATCTAAGCACTAAGAAGGCAAGGGCAATGCAGGGGCTATGGGGAAGGGAGAGAAGAGAAAAAAAACCTCCACGGCAAGAAGGAGGAAGAAAAGGATTAGGAAAGGAAGACATATGGAAAGACAGTAAATGTGAGTGGGAGAGGGCCTGGAGTAGGATGGATAAGCCTGAAGCCAACTACCCAAAGTCAAGGTTATTTACACACCTGTCTTTCATTCCCAAGCTAAGTACTTAAGAGAAATATTTTCATTTTTATCAGAGGAAAAATAGCAAAGGTCACGCAGCACAGAGGCTAAGGCCTGGGTTAAATCCCAGCTCTTGCATTTATTCACTGCGTAGGCTTGGACATGTTCCTTAACCTACGCCCCAGGTTCCTCCTCTGTAAAATAAGAATAATAAGACATAATCATATGAGGATTTAACAAGTATGTACAGTACTTAACACAGGGACCATTCCTACTAAGTAGTCAATAAATTCTAGCTATTATTAGAAAACGACATCGCCAGTCACCAAAATTATCTTTCAGGGACCTCAATAACTCATTCCCCACAGTCCAAGAAGGGAGTTTTCATGTTATAAATAGAACTCTATTGAAAAAAATGGCTGAGGCCTTCTATAGTTTTCACCACTAGAACTGAGTTTCCGTTGCTAGTTATAGATGCTACAAGGCATGAGGAACAGGAAGCAGGTTCTCCTTTGATGGGCCTAATTTGGTCTTGTTTCCTCACATCCTTCAACCCATCTCCTTCCCCAGGAAAAAGGTCTAGCTTCCACATTTCTAACAGCTGTGTGCAAACCTTGCTCAGGGTATTCATTCAATAATAAAGCAAGAGCTAGGCAAAACAGCACTGAGCAATGGAAATAATGACAAATTAAAAGATCTCAGAATAATAACAATCTAAAACATTAGTCACAACAGTGATACTGTAATCTAGTTCTTCATGTACTTCTGCAGTCTTCTTATTATGATATAGGCAAATGGGGAGGAAAATCTTGAGTATCTGAGATCCCAACACTCTTCTATGAATGGCATGCCTGGGCTTCCCACTCAGGTCTTGGAGTCAGTTGGACGAGAGTTCAAATATCAGACCTGTCACTTAACCAGATGTCTGATTTTAGTCAAAATACATAACTTCTCTGAGGCTTCACTTTATATCCTATAAAGTGAGGACAATATCTCAGCATATTTACAATGGTTGAAGAAGACACAAATATAAAGTACTTAGCAGAATGCTTTGCACAAAGTAAGCATGCCACAAATTGCAGCCAATGGTGGTGGCAAGGGCGGTGTCATCATTTTCATTGTTTACAATGCTGTGCAGTGAATCAAAGAACACAGTCTAATTGTGATGTCTGTTTTCCTTTCTAAAAGAGACATTCTTTAATGTAGAAAATGCTACTTGCCAGAACTTAACACAGGGTTCTTAAGTACAGTACTTAAGACACTCATAAGATTGACTTGTCTTCTTTTTGAGTCATTGATTATCAATGTTGTTTTATTCTTCCTCAATTATTAGAACATCAGTTTCTGCTCGGGGCTTTCTACCCATGTCCCTAAAATGCAGACTTGACTTAGAATGCTAATGACTTATAAAACTACATTTTTTTTTTTCTTTTTTCTTTGTCCTGTAGGGATATTTTAAAGAAAATACCAGACTCTTCGCTATGGCATATCACTTCTTTATTTCTTTTGTTTCACTTAAAATAAATTCCTTTCACATTATAACCTTTAATTCTTGTAAACTGAAGTTTTAAATCTTGTTTTTGCTGTTCTTCACCCCTCCTCCTTTTCCCCATTTTTGTTATAATCACTCCAATTAATTTCAATTGCCTTCTTAGGGCATCTGAATTTGCAGGAATGAATATTGATTGCAAACTCTCTGGGAAGATTTTTTAACTTTCCACTGTGAAGTTTCTGAGGCAGTAATGTAACACAGCCAACTTTAACTCCTTTCCTTTTTCTTTAAAGTGTGTCCAATGTCTTGGATTACTACTATTTACATGATCCTTTACCAGTGACTGAAATCTGGTGTCATTGTTTACAACTTCTGGGAAAGATTACAAGAACAATATACATATCTTCGAATATGTGGAAATGAAAGCAGAACGATTTCAACAATTTGAAGTACTACTATGGTAGAGAATTTGATAAAACAAAACTTGGCATTCCAGAAGGAAACTGATGAGATTCAATTAAAGAAAAGAAAACAGAAACAATTTCAACCTTATAATCGTCATTAAAGGAAAGAAATAAAGCATCATTTCCTGAGGAGTTTTAAATCTCTTTAAATAAAGTTATATGTAGAGAGAGGGAGATATGGTCATCTTAAATAAAACTCAGAGAATGAAGATTCATGGTGTAAAAGCTCTACATGGTTAATATCCCTTCTTTACATTCTCTTCACTTCTGAATTCAATGACTGTAATAAATCTGCCCTAGAGACAATTTACTTTTTCCATCTTCTTCAGATTTTATTTAAAAAGACAGCATTTTATTGTGTAAAAATGTCAGCAGGAAAAGGGCACAGGTAGAATGAATATAGGCAGAAATGTTTTCTTCTGTCATAGAAAGTGAGTTTCCTAATTGATAAATAGTGGCCAGTTTAGGGATCCTAGAAATAAATGTGGCATACCTTATATAATCAGTCTAGCCCCAACATCAGAAATCACCGTGAGGCAAAGATTCCAACATCCAGAAGCTTTGGAAGTTGAATCCTTTGCAACTGAAGACATTCTTGTTTTAGCCAGATAACTTTAGAGGGTCCTGACATTGTACAAAGCCTGAACTCTGGACTGGAATTACAAGTACTCCGCATGTGGGAGTCCCTGCACAATCTGATACTTTTTTAAATGCATGAAGAACACTAGTCGGTTATGGCCCAAGACATCAGAAACCAATTTTTCATCTTGAATGCTTCATCTGTATTTCCACGTTTGCCTTCTTTAAAGTTCTTTTACCCTCTGAAAGGTTTAAATCCATATTTGGAAATACAGGAAAGATTGTACTTGGTACTTGGGAGCCTATATAAAATGTAAGGGTTGCTCTTTGCTTTACAGCAAAAACGGAAAAACAGACAATATTTGGGTATTTTTCTGCTCATGGTGAAAACCAATAGTGAGTCCCTGTCCCCACCCCCTCCTCCACCCAGGTCTGCAAAACTCAAGGCAACTGCCCTAAACAGGATGTTTACTTCTTGAATGTCGTTGGATTCCTGCTGTTGGTTTTCCACCTGAAATCACAAGAGAACAGATTCATAGCAAAAGAAAACAATGGGCATTTTGCCACTCCTTGCCTTACTCCCACAAGACAATGCTTTAGCTCAGCTCTTTATTCATGAACCCAGTGAGCAACTGTGATGTCATGACTAATAACAAACAAAGCTTGTGTATGTGTTTCTTCCTGTCTCTTCAAAACTGGTGACACACTTTCCAACAGAGAAAAGTGGTCGAAGGTACCGTACTCTCAAAAGTCCACTGTGCTGTGTGGACCATATCTCTGTTTCTGTTATTCATTTTCATTTTTTAAGAGAGAAAGAAAAAGCTAAATAAATTTTATCTCAGACATCACCTAACTTAAAAGGACCTCAGTGAGCATTTATTCCAAGCACTAACTTTTCAGGTGAAGAAACTGAAAGAAAGGGAGGTGAAGTGACTAAGCCAAGGTCAGATGACTGGTAAGTGACAGAGTGATAGAGAAGGAGTGGGATGGGAGTTCTCCAGGCTCCTTCACCAGGGCCTTTCCCTCTCCATGTGGCTGCCTCTGGATCACTTCCACATTTGATTCAGCTCCTTATAAAAAGGGACACAAATAAAGAAATTTCCAAATAGGCCTGCTCCTATTTTTATATATGTTAGGTATTCATAAAGACAGTTTCACTTGAGAACTAGAGCCTCAACACTATATAGCAGGGTTTCTTACTTAGGCACTATTGACATTTAAGGTCAGATCATTCCTTGTTAGGGCGGAGGAGAGTTACTTTGTACATGCTGAAAGATTCTCTCCCGGGCCTGAAAGCTTGAAGGGATGAGTAACTCCTCCCTTCTCAGGCCCAGTTCCAAGGCTCGAGGCCACTTGCACCAGCAGCACGCGTCAGCAAGACAGCAGAAGCAGGAAGAGAGCGGGCCGGAAGACACCTACCCTGGCCGGAAGACACGTACCCCTGAAGACCGACAAAGAGGCCGTCCGAGTACTAGGTAGTAGTCACGTCAGACTGGGATACTTCCTGTTTACAGAGGACTATAAAACCCCTGTCCTGTCCTCACTTGAGGCTGATACCATTTTAGGTCTCAGCCCGCCTGCACCCGGGCGCGCATTAAAACAGCGTGTTGCTCCACACCGCCTCATGTTGTCTGTTGGCACACTCTTAGGGTTCGAACCGATACAAGAATCTTTCCCCTGCTAGGATGTTTAGCAGCATCCCTGGCCTCTACCCATGAGTTGCCAATAGCATCCCCCCACCAAGTTGAGACAACCAAAACTTCTGTAGGGCATTGGCAAATGTCCTCTGGAGGATAACAGTCGCCCTGTTGAGAACCACTGCCATACCTCCTGCACATCTACTGGTCATCAGGAAGCCCTCAATCATTGCTGCAAGTCAGATGCCAGAGGTCTGGGATGACCAGGAAATTTACAATACATTACATACAGATGGGAGAAGGTGCTTGCCTGATTTCCTCTCACAAAGACAAAGACAAAGCAGTAACCCTATCTAGGCACAGAAATGATCAGGAGAAGGATAGTTTCAGAAAAAGAGAGACAAAAAATAATAGTGAAGTGAGATGAAAAACAATAAAACGTGGGGAAAAAACAGTGAGAAAGAGAGAAATAAGAGAAATGGAAGGAAGAAAGAGGTCACCCGTAAGAAGGAATTTTAACATTCCAGAATCTGTAGGACAGAGCAACCCATTATAAGATAAAGTGGCATATTTTCATCAGGCATAATTTTTTAAAAGGCAACTCAGTCTGAGGAAAAGGGTCAAGAACTTTCCACCAAGTTATTGTGAGACTTTAGGAAAGGGCCATTGTCCCCAGAGGATGGACCCCTCAGGGGAGTTCTGTGTGAAGCTCTTTGTTAAGCCCTTATATGCCTAAAACTCTAAAATCCTTTAAAACAGCTTAGCTTGGAGTTTCATTCACATTAGTGTTCCTGGTATACAACGAATTCGAATGAGACTTTAAAAGAATGAACATGACTCTTCATATCCAGGGTACAATTTTCTTAACTGCTACTTCCCAAAAAATCTATTTTATCTCAAAACACCTCATGGGACAAAGAAGCTCTGGATTTATTATTATTATTATCATTATTATTATTATTTATTTTTAAGACAAGGTCTCACTCACTCTGTTGCTCAGGCTGCAGCACAGTGGCACAATCATGGCTCACAGTAGCCTCAACCTCCCAGGCTCAAGCAATCCTCCTTCCTTAGCCTCCCAAGTAACTGGGACTACAGGCATATGCCACTACACCCAGCAAATTGTTTTAAAAATTTCTGTAGAGACAGGGTCCCACTATGTTGCCCAGGCTGGTCTTGAGCTCCTGCCTTAAGTGATCCTCCTTCCTGGGCTTCCCAAAGTGTTTGGATTACAGGCGTGAGCCACTGTGCCCGGCCAGCTCTGGATATTTTTCAGATTGTGACTCTCCTCAGAGTGGACAGGTGGCTAATTGAATGGTAGCTCTAGATTGGACTGAGTTCCAAAATATGTGCATAATAGCATGTCTATTTCTGAATCTGCTCACAAGTCTAGATTACACTCAATTCTTACAGTATCTCTTTTTGTATATGCTCCAGAATGTCCATTATAAAAAGGCTCTTCTAAAAAATCATTATCTTAGTGAGTTTTCATAGAATCCTATGATTCTCAAAACTCTAAAGTGCATAGGAATCACTTGAGAATCTTGTTAAAATGCAGATTCTAATCCATTAGGTCTGAGTGGGGCCTGAGAGTCTGCATTTCTCACAAGCTCCCACCCAGGAGATGCTGATGCTGTAGGTCCACGGTCACACTTTGAGCGAGAAGGATCTATGTCTAACTCATTCTGAAAAAAAAAACACCTTTTAGATTATATTGTTTCCCTCCTATAAAAATTCATTACTGCTGACTGCCCACTGCTTACCAGGGAAAGTTCAAACTCTCCTGCAAGAAATTAATGCCCTTCATGAAGTAAGTCTAATCTAGCTTCAGCTCCACTGACTCCCCTCTCACCTAACATGTACTCTCTGCGGCAGCCACACCAATTCTGTGTTGTTCCCCAAAATTCCATGAACAGTGCATTTCCCCAGTTTGGTCCTACTGTTCCCTACACCCGGACGGCTCTACCAACAAAATCTTCATCATGCTTCAGGGCCCAGATCAAAGGTAACCTCCTCCAAGAGGCCTTCCCCAAGCCCAAGAATTGTTCCTCCCACCGTACCTTGTGCTTGACCTTCAAATACCTACACTGGTATGTCTGGTTTTCTGGAAAGTTATGATCCATTGAATAAAACTGCAAAACTAAATAGAACCTTTCTCAGGATTTAAAAAAGATATTCAGCTTTCTACTTTCACATCCCTAGTTCCGGAAGAAAGAAGTCTATCAGTAACTCTTCAAGGAGTTAAAAATTCCACAGGATACCCCCCAGACTTTTGGCCCCAAAATGAATATTTAACACTAGTGGCTTCAGGCACCCAGGTGCACATTCCATCTACTCAAGAACATCACCCCTACAGTGGTCCCCACCCCCGCATCACGGATGTTTTCTCATAGAACATTCTCATCAGCATAAAATATCTTCCATCTTTTAAAAAACACATACACAACCAAAAAAAAAAACCCACCTTCCATCCATTTCTCTATTCCCCTTTGCAGCAAAGCTCCTCCTCTAACAAGACTCACTGTCCCCATTTCATCCCCTTCATTTCTCTTGACCACCTTTCCAGCCACCAAACTGCACTTGTCAAGTCACCAAAGACCACAGGACTTCAAAGGAGGAGTCACTTTTCAGACCCTCACACTCGATCTATGGGCAGCACTGGAAGGCGCTGGTCACTCCCTCCCTGAAATCCTTTCTTTGCTTGTCTTCTGGGACACAGCTTCTTATTTTTTCCCCTCCTCCATCCTTCCCCAAAGCTGCTCTGTTCCAGTCTCCTCTGCCAGACGCTCTACTTCTCTAACTCTAAACACCCAAGGAACCAGGCTCAGTCTCTGGATCTTCTCTCCTCTATCTGCCCTTAGTTCCCAGAAAGCCACATCCAGTCTCATAGCTTTAAATACCATGTATAAACTAAGGACATCCAAATTTATACCTCCATTCCATGCCTCTCCCTGAAATCTAGACTGAACTAATTACCTCAAAATGATGTCTGTGACTAAATTTCTGATACACACTCCCCATTAATCCTGCTCCCTCGATCTTCCTTGTTTTATAAAGCCCAGGTTCTGTCTCTCCGCTGCTCAAACCGCAACCCTGGGAAGCATCTGGCTTCTCCTGTTCTCTCACATAGCCCATGCACTCCAGCTCGTCCTGCCAGCGACACCTGGAAGATCTCTGCAAAGGCTGGTCGCCTTCACTGCTATTGCTCCAGCCGGCACCACCAGCAGCCCTCATCTGGACTCTTGGGAGGGTCCTGACCAGGCTTCCTGCTCCCACCCTTGCCCCCAGCCGCACTGCCACAGGCTACTTTCCAGACACAGAGCCACAGCAGGTCTTTTAAGATATGTCAGGCCACAGCACTCTTCTCAAAACCTTTTAAGTGCTTCTTACCTTCCTCAGAATCAAATTCAACATCTTTCCCCAAGTTCCTATGAGTCCCCTTGTGAGTGGCCACCTTCCTGCCCCACCTCACAGTGCTCATCCCCTAGCACGCACTCCAGCCACATGCAGTTCCCTGCTGTTTCTCAAACACTGCTCCTGCGTCAGAGCCTTTCCCATGGTCTGTCTGCCTGGCTATTTGCAAGGCTCAGGGCACACCTCATTCCGGCATGCTCCAATGCCAACAGACCAGACAGCTCAATCCGGGCACCCTACACGTAACCAAACGCTCCAGCCCTCAGACCCTGCTTCATTCTTCTTCACTTTTTTGTGTGTATTCTCTGTCTCTTTCTGGTAAAATACTCACTTTTTATAAGCTGGGACTGTTTATTTTGTTCATTTGTTTTGTTCACTTGTTTGTTTTGTATACCTTAGCTCAATGCCTGGCAGACAGTGGTTACTTAAGATACTTTCACTGGATACATAAATGAATATTGTTAGGTAATCAAAAAATAAGCCTCTGTATGCACTATGGAAAAAAATCATGGCAACATTCAAAGGAATAAAATACTGTACTAAACTACTTTAAGATATTGTCTTGACTGAGAGTTTAGAATGCAAAGAAAAGGGAGACTCACTTCCTGATCACCATTTTGGACTCTGATGAACTTTGGCTTCCATCTTCTTCACAGTTTGGACTCGTCAGGTTTCCATACCTTTAGAGATAATAATGAACAAGCAAGCAAAAACAGTCAGTGGTGTTGGAAAGCAACTCTCTTCAACTTCGACTACAAAGTGACAGTTATACTTTTCAGAAGTAATTAAGGAAAGCTATATCTATGAAATAGCATTGAAAATGATGCAGTATTATTGATGGTTACTTAATGGATATATCTGCATATTCTAAACAGAAAAGTCATTTAACAACTAATCACACTACTTAAAACTTTCTGTTGATATTAACACTTAACATTTCTTGACTTTTTTAGATTACATTAGAGTGTTCCTCTCAGCAGGAGAATCGGCTATTACACGATACGAAGAAGGCAGACTCCATGAAACCCTGTAGCACACCAAACCCACATGTCCAACCCCTCTGCGTGTCTATGCAAGCACAGCATCCACACTCATGCCACATGGGAGCACAAACTGATGGCTCCAGGCTACACTTAAGAGTCTGGTCTCCTTGAAAATAAGTCCTGTTGTAGAGGGATTATGGAAATAACTCTGGACCCTAAAATTAAGGCTGGGATAGAGACTATATCTATAGATATAGTCTATAGGATAGAGACCCTAAAATTAAGACTGGGATAAGGACTATAGTAAAAGCTCTCATGTCTTAGCAACCAGGAGAGCAGCTGTAGCTATAATAAGGCCAGGTTGCTCTAGACACAGCAACTGGGGAGGTGGGGTACAGGGGTCCGATTTTGGGGAAAGCAATAGGTGCTTAAATTTTAAGTTTTCTCATTACCAATTCAAAATTTACTCAATAATTCATCAGTCCCTACTTACACTGCTAGCTGTTTTCCCAACTCCACATATAAGCCAGCTTATTTCATACAAATATATCATATTTTGTTTGGTTTGGAATGTAAACTTAGTAAATGCACTTTAAATTATTAAGGAGGAATCTTTAATTAACTTATAATGCCTAGACTACTTCTTCAGTTTCTCCTTCCATCAACACAGAATCCAGAGATTCCTTGCAGTTTCACAAGTGAGTTGTCTGTCCCAAAGTTTTGATAAATTCTATAACTGATGAGTTTACATTTTTAAAGGGCACACTTTTGTTCTCTACTAATGGGATTAAAGGCCCCAGTACCCTTATGGTTCCTTGTTCCTAGGACTTACAAATCCTTTTAAAAATAAAAGCCCACCATCTGGTTTGACCCAATGCCAGTCCATCTGGTCTCCCTATCATCCCATCCCGGTAGGTTCCAGTTTGCGCCCTTAGGCACCAGCTCACCCATCCACCTGCTCCTTTCTCTAGTTCATCAGCCTTATGGATTTCTTGGCCTCCCAAAGATATTTTCCACTGGTCTCCACCCTCTCTTTTGCTCTTCATTCTGTGCTGCACCTGCTATTTAGAAGGCTTCCAGGGCTACCCTTTGCTCTTCCTGAGATAAGAACTCAGATGAAGATTTACTCAACCCCACGTGAGCAAGGCAAGGATGGAAAACAAGATTCCTAATAAATAAACAGACTGAGATTTTTCAGCTGTATCCTTGGCCAACATCATAGCAAACTATGTCCTCGTGCTCTCTCACGCAGCAGGCTTGGTGGTTTATTTAAGTAGGAGAGATTACGGTGGGTGCAATCAGGAGTGGGATCTTGGAAAGCCACTGTATCTTCTATGTATCTGACTAGAAGGATCCATAAACTCTTCTCTTGCCATCTCTCAATGACTAAATGTAGTACTCAACCTTTGTTTTTGTTACATTCCATGTTAGTCCATTAATTCCCACTCCAGTTACTGTGGAAATACCACATCTTTTTTATCTTTCAACTGGAAGCTATGAAAGGTAGATATAAAAAGGGAAAACACCAGGGAAAGATACACATTTTACTGTTCCTGATAGTCTTCTTTTCAAAGTGGTTTGTACGAAAAGTTTCCAGATCTCTCTATTCTTTATCTTTGCTTTAGCTTCTCCTCTCTTCTGCTCTTTTCCTGCATTCTTCAGCCACGGAACTGAGGTGCAGGTTTGGATGGCACCAACACCTATCACAGTTCCTCCCCAGAATGTGATGCCAAACGTGTAATGAGATGGTGTCAAGAAAAACTAAGTAACTTACACTGGTGAGCCAAGTTCTCTCTCATTAACTAACCTGGTAGCATCTTCTGAGCAATGGCTCAGAAGACCACAGAAGTATTTTTCCTGGCTGCCAGAGTGTCTATGCTTTCGCAATTGGGATCAGAGTGACTGCTTGATAATAACTTGGAGACCAACAAGGGCCATGGATAAAAAGGCATGTGTGGCAGAGCACACGATGCAGTTGCTGAGGCTCAAATCTTGCAGACATACCAACTCTTCTCCACCCAACCCATCAGGAAATCCTTTTTGCTCTGCCCTTCTAATATATCCTGAATCCAAACACTTCTCATCACTTCCATTGCTTCCACCCTGGCTCCAACTACACTATCTTGGATAGTGTAAATCAAGCGTAGCCTAAATCAATACAACAGCCACCTAAATGGTCCCCAGCTTCTGCCCAGCAGCCAGAGCAATCCTGCTCTATGTAGATCAGATCATGTCACTGCTCCACTCAAAACCCTCCCATAAAAAGTCAAGCATGGTGGCACATGTCTGCAATCCCAGCTACTCAAGAGGCTGAGGCAAGAGGATCTCCTGAGCCCAGGAGTTCAAGTCTAGCCTGGGCAACACAGACAACACACAGACAGCAAGATCCTGTCTCTCAAAAACAAAACAAAACAAAACAAAACAAAAAAAGAAGAAGAAAAAAGAAAAAGAGAGAAACCCTCCCATGACTCCCATCTCACTCTGAGAAAAGGCCAAAGTCCTATGTGTCTCACAAGGCCCTAAATGATCTGAGGAGACCTCCTCCCATGCCTCCTACAATTCCTCAGCCCTCACTCCCTTTCCAGCCTCAACAGCCTCCTCCCTGCTCTACCCACACACTGGGCATCCTCCTGCCTCCAAATCTGTGCCTGCTGCTGCCTCCTCCCACACCTGTGCCAAGCGCTCACTCTCTCAGCTCCTCAAGTCTTTGCTCAGGTATCACTTTATCAGTGAGGCCTTCCCAGACTGCCCTATTTAGAATACAAACCAACTGTAACATCAGCCCCTTCCCTCCTTTACTTTTCTCTATGGCTTTTAACACCTTCTGATATACTGTGTAGCTAATTCTGTTGTTGTGTTAATTGTACATTAGAAAATAAACTCCAGCAGAGCAGGATGTTTTCTTTTTGCTCACTACTCTTTAGAGCTGGCACCCAACTCTTTAGTGCCTGGCACCCAACAGCCATGTAATGGCTACTTATTGTCAGTGCTCTTTTGGGGTTTCAGAAGCAGACACAGTAATGGACCTCCCAACTACTAGGTTCAAATTTGCCTCTGCAAAGGCATCATCTGGCCTTATTTATGCTTCTACAAGTGTCAAGCCCCATTTCTAAGGGCTTCGGAGCACAAACGTTTTAAGATAGCTGTGATTATTCCAAAAATCTACAATTAAAAAGAAAAAAGTTTTGTTTTTTTTTTTTTTTTGAGACGGAGTCTTGCTCTGTCACCCAGGCTGGAGTGCTGTGGCCGGATCTCAGCTCACTGCAAGCTCTGCCTCCCGGGTTTACGCCATTCTCCTGCCTCAGCCTCCCAAGTAGCTGGGACTACAGGCACCCGCCACCTCGCCCGGCTAGTTTTTTTTGTATTTTTTTAGTAGAGACAGGGTTTCACCGTGTGAGCCAGGATGGTCTCAATCTCCTGACCTCGTGATCCGCCGGTCTCGGCCTCCCAAAGTGCTAGGATTACAGGCTTGAGCCACCGCGCCCGGCCAAAATAGTTTTAAGATGTTAGAGTTGAGATCTTAAAGGTAAAAACTATTAAAATGTGAAACAAAAGTATATACGCTATTCCAAAGAAGTCTTTTATAAGTGAGATAAAAGGAAAGAGCCTGTAACCTTGTGGAACTTAAAGGACTGGGATGGAGGTGATTATTTGCCTCTGCACCTTTCTTACTTGTTTTTGTTTTCCCATTCAAACAGGGTCTCACTCTCTCACCCAGACTGGAATGCAGTGGCACAGTCATGGCACACTGTAGCCTTGTCCTTCTAGGTTTGAGCAAGCCTCCTACCTCAGGCTCCTGAGAGGCTGGGACCACAGATGCATGCCACCATGCCTTGCTAATTTTTTTATTTTTTGTAGAGATGAGATCTCACTCTGTTGCCCAGGCTGATCTTGAACTTCTGGGATCAAGTGATCCTCCCGTCTTGGCCCCTCAAAGTGCTGTGATTACGGGCATAAGTAAACATGCCAGGCCATCCTTGCACCTTTCTTGTCATTAAGGAGAATTAGTGCTTTACAGAAAAGAAACTAGACTAGTGTTGAAATCCAGAACTCTTTAATGTTCAGGCTAGGTCCTTTGAGAGTCAGTCCTACTAGATTAAGAAGGTTCCTTTGATGTTTTCCTGGACCCTCTCATAGCTTCCCATCAAAAATCAAAGCCAAGTTCAATTCACTTATTCCAGGGTAGTAAATAAAGTGTGCGTATGAGTGTGTGTGTTTAATTAATGGCCGTAGAATAGCTACTAACAAACCTGTCAACAATGTCGTGTCCAATTTCTACAAAGCCTCCCTAGGATTTAAGATCAAAGCTCCAACCTCTTAAGAAGGCTTACCAATGATCAACTGCTCTTCTTTAAATGGTAACTCATAAAACTTAAAATGCAAATTCTCAAAATGACTTTTGACATGGTTTTCTCTGTTATCACAAGGCAAAAGAAAAATGTACAAATGTCTCCTAAAGTGCAGCCTTAAGCAATTATTTATTGCAGCCTAAAAAGTAATAGAAAAGGGAAAGAAAAAACCAGTACAATGTTTAACTGGTTCTTAAATATTTAAACAGGAAACAATTATTTCCAGAGAGGATGTCTGTATTCTTTGTAGCCTATCTGGTAAGATGAAATGTTTTATATGTGTTTGAAGGGGAGGACCAGGTGTATGTGTGGTTCAAAGAAACCGTTAGATAAACTTGTACTCAGGGACAGTCTCTCTAGTGGGGGTCCTTGATAACCTTTGCTCCCCAACAGGAAGTCTCAGTAACACCAGATCAGGAGGGGGGTGATCCTAAAGAATCTCTCAGGCTGTGCTTGATTCTGGCAAATGATCCAGTAATAATAGCAGTTAATAATTATTGGGAACTTACTATATGCCAGGCACTGTGCTAAGGGCTTTACGTGACTGCTTGATTTAGTTCTCCTATAATTCTATAGAGTGGTGTTATTCTTATTGCTACTCTACAGATGAGAAAAATGAGGCCCACAAGGCTTAAATTAAGTAACATGCCCTCAAAGATACAACTAATATGTGCAGCAGGGATTTCAGCCATGACAGTCAGAATTCAGCAACCAGCCTCTGAATCACTACCCTACTATACAAGCTATAGTGAGCCTTTCATTCATTTATTCCATCATTCATTCTTTTACTCATTTAGTCCTCATTCAATGAAGATTATTTACTAAGGACTATGTACAGGTACTATTCTAGACGTTGAGGATACAGCAGCAAACAAACCAAAGTCTCTGTTTTCATGGAGTATACATTGTAGTGTGGGGGAGACAAACAATAATAATTAGTTAATATATACTAAGTCAGAGAGTGAAAAGCACAATGGAGAGAAATAACGCAGGTCACGGTAACCCAGTATAATGGAGGGCCAGAGGTTGGGTATTTGGGGAAGGCCCAATGTGAATGTGAAAACAAAGTAAACTCTCCAGAAAGTGAGGAAGTGGGCCCTGCACATCTCCAGGGAAAGAGCCTTCTAAGCAGTCCGAAGAGCCACTGCAAAGGCCCTGGAAGAGTGGCAGGAGGATGTTTCTAAGAAACATTAAGAGGCCAAGGAGGGGCAGAGCTGAGTGAGCACGACTAGAAAATGAGGCATAGAGGTAACAAGGACAGATCCTGAGGGCCTGGTAGGCTGTGGCAAGGACTCTGGTTTTACTCTTCTATCTTGCTTACTGCTACTTCTACTGAGCCTGGAATAGAGCCTGCACAAAGTAGACAATAAATATTTGCTAAATGAATTAATACATGCCCTCTTCTACCATGAATAAAAGAAAGGCTGGGGCGGGAAGAGTTGGGAAGGAGGTACTTTACTGGGGATAGTGAAAGAACAGAAAGGAGGAAGTAAAGGAAAGAGAGACCTCACATGAAGCTGCTGACTCAAGGACTCCTGGGAATCTTTTCTAATAAACGCTGGCCTCAGAACATCTTAGGCATTTTTCTGTAACTGACCCAAAAGAACACAGGTCAGGTATGAAAAAAATGTTCAGAAGCCAACCTTGACTCTGGAGAATGACATGGGTGAAATAGCCTGCAGATGTCTGGTGAAAACCTTAGTGAAGACTTTGGACTGTATCCACAGATCAGCAAGACGTGTGGTTTTAATTACTCTGAATAATATCCTCCACGGCAGGCACCTCTCCGCCAAGTCTGACCTGAGAACTGGGTCACAGCCACCAAGCCTACCTTGGAAAGGTCTTGTTACCACTGTGAAGTTGCTTATTCAAGGGGAAAGACAAAGGTCAAAAACAACAAGGCAAAAACTCCTTGTTCTCTTGAAGGAAAGGAAGGGGCCAACAAGACTGAGCCGAGAACCCAACACTGTGCTTTCCATTTGTGAGGGCTAGTTCTCTAGGCCATTTTTCCATGACTAGAAAAAGCTAGAGACCCAAAAAGAGCTGCCCTCCTCCCCTCTAGGCCTCTGCTGTGAAGGACACTGTACCTTCCTTGTTCTTTCATTGTCCACACTATCTCCATACTAAGTCCCTGACACTTAAGGCAACATTAACAGCAAAAAAGTACCAGATATTTCTGCCCCACTTGACAGTTACAAAATGCTATAACATTTCCCTGGAGAATAACCTTTCCTTCCAGCCCTTAACCCACAACTGTCTAAAGAGGAGATCAAGAAAAGGACACTATTCATCCAAGGGAAAGAAAAAAAGGTCTCTCTTGCCACAACTTATATCTCATGCAGATTTAAAATTATTTAAGTGTGTTGGCTCTCACACTCTTGCTTAAGGTTTCCTCTATTTTCCACTCCAAGCGTCTGTCATCCGTTTCTTTTCTCTGGCCTGTTTCTTGCACTCAGAGCTTGGTGGCCCATCAGTAGCTACTCCTTCCACTTCTAGTTCACAGCAGTGCTAAACCACCAACTGCAAACACGTCTTGTTAGTGCACTGCAATGGATGCGGCTACAATGATGGACAACAGAAGAAACAGGTAGATGGGGGTAGGGAGGAGGCAGCACTCAGACTCTGTTCATGAGTCTAGATTTTTCTCAGGTTTAAGATGAATTAATACATTATTAACAAATCAGTACAAGCCTGTGGCTCGTTTTCCCCAACCACAAAAAGTTGCTATTGCAGAACTCTTCAAGAATCTTATGAAACATGCTTTGTAACATCACATACAATGAATATGAGTTTAGTATCATGGCATCCTTTCATTTTCAAGGATACTTTTCTTTTTCTCCTATAGCTTACAAAAACTCAACATAATATTAATTTATCTAAATGAGTGCTTACTGTTAGCTTTAGTAGAGGTCAAAGACAAAAGAATTGTGTTCCCCAGGACTAGGGGCCTGATGGCACTATCAAGGGCTAAGTTCACAAAAAAATAAATGTAAAAAAATTTTTCAAATAAAAGTGATATGAAAAACCAAATTAACTCAAAACCACCAGTATCTTCCCATTTTAGATGTCCCAAGATACTTTCTAAAACCATTAAATTTACCTGAATGAACCATGAAGCGTAATTTTAGTTAGTTAAATTGATTGGTTTACTTTTCAGAGCCACACTTAAGATCTGTGCTCCAGTTATAATAAAGCTAGGATCAGTACCTGCCTCTGATTCATAATGACCGCCTATGTATCCCCTGTCATCATGCTAGGGACACTTTGCCTAGGGGATCATAACCCAGGGTCCCTGGATGAATTTATAGAAGTCTGGGAAGTCCCTAAATTTTATGAAAAAAAATCTGATATTCTCTTTTTTCTAGAGAGACGGTCCATAGTTTTAGTACATTCTTACAGGGGTTTGTGATCAATCACTCCCACTAGCTACTGAAAAATGGTCAAAACCACTGCTTTAAATGATCACCTAACTGTCCAGTTACTAACTCAGTTACCACCCATTACATTTCAGTTTCTTGTCAGTTTTGTTTTGTTGTCTCCAAATGTAAGCACACTTTTTTAAAAAAAACCTGCTGGGCAATTTTATATTCTTTTCAAAAAAAGGATAATTGCATGTCCTTGCCTCCCTTTGCCAAGTGAAATAAAAAAACAAGCTACTTCATGGAAACATTTTTATCTCTTAGGTCTCTAAATCCCATTTCAAGACAAGAAAGCTAGCCTGATTATGATCTGAGGCAAAGTCTCTGACAGCATCCCTTCAGTGTCTACTTTAACAAAACCATCACTGTCGTCCCCCAAGCTAAGGCTCTGCAGTCGCCACATGTTCCCATCCAGAATTCCCATAGTGCTGGCTGGTGAGAGTTGGGTCCACTCGGCAAAAGTAAACATTTACCAAAGGCCACCAACCCAGCAGGGAAGAAAACTTATTTCCATTTTCCCTCAAGTGATTATGGTTGGATATAATTCTCAAACAGTACCAGATTAAATTTTTCTGGTTAATCCGAAGTAACTGGCATAGTTACAGGGAGAAAATAAAAACAATGCCCACCACATTCTGGCTCCGGCTATGCTTCCTGGAGCTGTGTGGACTGAAACTGAATAGGGCATGATGTCCTGAACAGAACAAAGATGAGGGTGGACACCAACCCTCAACATCCTTCAGCCTATGGCCACTAGATTTTTCAGAGTCAATCTCCCTGACAAGAATTCCTTGTTTCTTATGTTTCTTATCTGTGTTGCTGGAATAAATTATTACAAACTTAGTGGCTTATAACAATACAAATTTACTATTTTATAGTTCTGTAAGTCAGAAGTCCAACAAGGGTCTCAGTGGGTTAAAATCAAGGTGTTGTCAGGGCTGTGTTCCTTTCTAGAGGTTCTAGAAGAGAATCTGTTTAATTCCCTTTTCTAGCTTCAAGAGGCTGCCTGCAGTCTTTGGCTCAAGGCCCCCTTCCTCCATCTTCAAAGCCAGCAACGTAGCATCTATCTGATCCTGTTTCCATCCTCATATCTCTTTCTCTGTCTTCTGCCTCCATCTTTTACATTTTTAAGGACCCTTGTGATTACTCTGGGCTCACTCAGATAATCCAAGATACTACTAGTACCCATTTGGCTACTACTAGTTTCCATTTGGCTCTGTGGGGGGTTACTAAAATTAATGAAGAGAATGGTATGGAATTATTTTGAAAAATTTCCTATATAAGTGATAGAAGTTAAACATTAATAAATAACTCTTAGAACAAATGAAAAGTTTAGAAAAATATCAAATTATGAGTTTATGTTCTGTTCAGGACATCATGCCCTGTTCAGTTTTGGTCTACACACTCAGCTTTAGGAAGCATGGCTGGAGCCAGAATGTGACTAGCATTGTTATTATTTTTTCCCTGTAAAAAAAATATATATATATTTATGTATATATGTTAAGGTTTTATATATATGTTCTGTTATATATGTGTGTGAGTATGTGTATGTGTATGTAACCCATCCAAGTTTTTTGGGGCTTTTTTGCCTAGGAAGTCATTAACACCCAGACCTAGAGAAAATCTATTTAAACTCATCTGTTCTAGCAAAAATCTTAAATAGCAGCCTTCACTTACTAAGGAATTCTCACCCTAGTCAGGATATTCAATATGATTGTATGTTAAGCTGGAAAGGAAGCAAAGCAATGTTAAGATTTCCTGAAAGCTTTTCTACTAAATAAATGGGATGTGCATCCTGCAGCCACCAACCACTAAATCTCAACTGTTCCATGCATGGGTGGGTTGCGGGGAGGCACAAAAGACTTAACGAGTGACCGTCTCTGCTAGTTTCCATTTGGCCCTGTAGGAGGTTACTAAAATTAATAAAAAGAAAGGTATGGAATTATTTTGAAACATTTCCTATGTAAGTGATAGAAGTTAAACATTAGTAACTAACTCAGAATAAAAAGTTTAGAAAAAAATCAAATTATGAGTTTCATAGTAACAAGATTTAATGTAAGTGTTCATGCTATAAGAGACCAGCACCTAGAAGTGACCTATGGTCCCAGTGTCACCTCTAGATGCTGGTGACCCTAGAGGCGACACTGGGACCATAAGTCACATGAAAATGCTCAGAGACCCTTTGTGTGGGTTCAGTTTCCAGTATGTTTCCCAGTGTTCTCTCTGCTGACAACTTCCTTTCCTTGGACCTGGAAGAGGAGAGGAAAGATATTAGAAACCTTGCCTCTTACTGAAAGAAAAGGAAGTACAGGAACATGAGCACTGCATGCCAGCATGAATCTAGGAATATTTGGCAAGTGCCTAGTGTAATTCCAGCACTAAATAAAAAATTCAATTATTTTAAGTGAAGTTTAACAAAAAGTAAATTGGAACATATTGTACGCATCTCAAAAACACCAGCTTCTCATGCTACGAAAGCATTTGAGAACTGAATGGATTTGTATAATGGGCTTTTTATAGAAGGTTTACAACTACCAGCTCCCGGGGGGAAAACGTTTTCATTAAAAATGCATATTCAGCCTCATGGCCTTGACAGTGATGACACGAGTCTATAGACTTACTTGTCTCTCCCACTACACATGGGCAAAGACTGGGCAATGTTCACTGCTGGACCTTTCAAAGCACCTGCTTGGAACAGGCATGAATAATGATAACCATTATTTATTTGTTAGACAAATAGTTCCCAAGCACCTATTGCAGGCACGATTTTGAAGTCAGAGCAATGAATAAGACTACTACCATGGTCTCTGAGTAGGACAGACAGTCAAGAAATAAGCAAGATAAATAAGATAATTTCAAAGAGTAATAAATGCCATGAATAAAGAAAACAAGGTAATAGTAATCTCTTAAGCACTTAATATTTTTCAGCCACTATACTAAGAATTTTACCTACATTATCATCTTTTAACTTTATAATAACTCTATAAATTAGGTGCTATTTTTGTTATTTTATAGATGAGAAAAACTGAAGCTGGTAAGATAAATCAACTGCCCAATACCACAAAGCAAGTAAGGAGTGCAAAACTGGAATAAAATTCAAATTTCTGACTCCTAAGCCTATGTTCTTCACCATTATACTATATGCCTTAAACCTGAATCTCATGGCTAAAAAAAAAAAGACAGGAAAAATTGCTTTTCCCATAATGTATCCTAAAATTCTGAAAAGAAAAAGTCTGTTTGACATCTATGACAAAATCTTTGGAAATAAATGAAATTTTTCAAGCTTTATATCTGATCAACTCCTCTCTACACTGTGGAAGAACTGGTTGCACTAACAAAGGCAGCTCCGTTCTGCTGGTTATTGGCATGTCATGTTTTACATATGAAAATGTTACTCCAGGTGACATAAAGAATGGATTTCAGGTTTCTATTCCCACGGTGGTACTATACTTAATTCACCCATGCCTCTCTCATTTGCTATCCCTGACCCTTCAGGAAAAGCTGATCGAGGTCAGGGATTTGGCCAGAGCCCATTCAGTACACAGAAACATTCCAAACACAGACACAGCAATGACCTTTATGGCCCATGATCTAAGTGATCACCTAAGATCCTGGCCAACATTCAGTTTTATTTGGGTACAGCCCTCCAAAATATCCTCTATAACTCTGCGTTATAGAACCTTTTATCTCCCAGTGGTCTATCAATTTTAATTATATAAATGTATTTGCACACTGATTTGTTTAATGTTATTCTTTCCCACTAGACATTCAGCATGAAGAAGGCAGGTTTGTCCACCATTATACACACAGCACCTTGTACAGTACGTAGTACACATTAAAGAGCCGACAAATATTGCTTGAGTAGACAAATGAAAAACAGCACTGATGCTCAAGTGAACTGCTCACAATTGTGTGAAGGGAGGAGCCCTTGGGAAATACAGTTTCCAGGGAAAATCACTTGAGGTAGTAGTGAAAAGGATGGCTAAGAAGGATTCCCAAAAAAGGGTTCCTTTAAAGGTGATATTAACAAATCAAGAAAGGTAATATTGTACACTTGGAAAGAACTTTCAAGTCAGAAAGGGGTAGATTTTAATTCTAGCTCTGCTACTTACTGATTGAATGTTTCTGAGCCACAATTTTCTAATCTGTAAACACAGGGGTAAAAATAAGTGAACTAAATGAGATAAAGCCTGTGAAAACACATGGCAAGCAAACATGGGAAGAAGAAATAAGTTCAAAGACCTACTGAATTATTCTCTTCTTTGCAACATAAGCAAGCAAATTTAAGTCAGCTAATCTTAAAGCATAGTGTTTACAAATGACTCCAACCTTTAAAAACCCCGAATGTCCTCCACCGGGAGAATTCATTTGAAATTAAGGGAGTAATTCAGACTATCATTCAGTGCTTTCCACAGTGTGACCCGAGTGCCATCAGCTTGGCAAAGGTTTCTGGAGACCTAGTTAACCCCTACTCTGGTTCTTGTTGGCATTCTGCTTACTTCTTTTTTTTTTCTTTTAGACAGGGTCTCGCTTTGTTACCCAGGCTGGAGTGCAGTGGCACAATCTCAGCTCACTGCAACCTCCGCCTCCGAGGCTCAAGTTACCCTCCCGCCTCAGCCTCCCTAGGGCTACAGGCATGCGCCACCATGCCCAGCTAACTTTTGTATTTTTAGTAGAGACGGGGTTTCGCCTTGTTGGCCAGGATGATCTCGAACTCCTGGCCTCAAGTGAACTGACCGCCTCAGCCTCCCAAAGTGTTGGGATTACAGGCATGAGCCACTGCACTCAGCACATTCTGCTTAATTCTGGTAACAGAGTACATATCACAGAAAGAGAGAATGTTCAAGAAATGGCCCAAAAGGGAGTTATTGTGACAGCATCTGAAGAAAACTCTAGATATTTGTGCAAACATTTCATGGTTCTCACTGAAGGTCACTAGCTAAAGTAGGTTTCTACCTACATTTGAGGTTGGGCATATTCAGTAGTATCTAACACCCTTATGTTTAAATGGTATGGTGGAGAGAACAGATGATTTTTTTTTTTTCCTCAGACCAAGTCCTACTGCGTTGCCCAGGCTGGTGCAATTTCAGCTCACTGCAACTTCCGCCTCCCAGGTTCAAGCGATTCTCCTGCCTCAGCCTCCCGAGTGGATAGGACTACAGATGACTGCCACCATACCAGCTAATTTTTATATTTTTAGTAGAGATGGGGTTTCACCATGTTGGCCAGGCTGGTCTCGAACCCCTGATCTCAGGCAATACACCTGCCTTGACCTCCCAAAGTGCTGGGATTACAGATGTGAGCCACCACGCCCGGCCAGATTTTTAACTGAGTGAGTGTATGTTTGAAGTTAGATAAAAGAAAATCTCAAAGCCCCAACACAAACTGCTGGCCCCCAATTCAACAACTTCTTCTTGGGTTAAAAGTAGGCCAATGTGGTCTACAGTGAACTCCGAGCCATGTTGAGAAGCACAGGAAACAGTGGTCCTTGGGAAATGGTCACCCCAAGTAAGGGGTAAAGCAAACACATGGAATTAGCTATACGTGAACTCAAACCACTGTCTATTGGCCAATCACAAAAGGCTCATATTATAGTAGAATAAAAAACTGTCAAAAGATAAAAAAGAAATCCCAGAAAGCAAACAGTTTCATATGAGAAAAGCCACATTATTAGAAGTCTTACGGGAAATCAAAGCTTGACATCAAATAAGCTTCTCTGGTGGGAAATAAATACTGCAGTATCTGTCTTCAATCCATTCTCAACTGATTATTGTATGATTAGCACATGCTGTAATAGCTTCTCAGTGTTAATTTCACAACAGATAAGCAAACTACTATAAAAAAACAAAAGAAATTATTTTTAAAATTATGTCAGAGACCCATAAACAAGTCTACCACAATCTACTGACAAAATAATATTTCAAATGCTCATCTTCAGAATAGGCAAGTTTATACAACGTAATTGCTTCCTCTTTATCATAGAAATTAAAAGTCTCAACAACCAATTTAAGAACCCACTGTTTCACAGAACGCGCATTTTGGTTAAATTTAATTAAGACTGAAGCCTGGTCCAAGATCTAAGTGTGAGTAGGAAATGAAGCAAGGAAGAAATTCATGTTGAGGTTTGTACTTATTTGAACAAATCCAAATTTCTGCAGAATAATCTAAATAAATGAGATTTATTTATCTGAACTTCTATATCCTGTTTCATCTGCAGAACATGTTAGAACTTCATCTAATACCATCTCAAGCAGTTATCTACTTGTTTCAGAAATGCAAACCTTAATATTTTATCTTGTGCAGCAAAATATTAAGTACTGAGGGGTGGATCCAGGTCTTATGGATATGTAATTTGAAGCCATATGTAATCTGAGGGATCCTCTCAAAGAAAAATAATACAAAATCATGAATATAAAATTATGCAGAGGGCACTCCAAGTGAGTGTCCCTTGAGGTTAAGTACCAGTGGCTTCATAGTAAATCCACCACTAAACTATCTCAAGGCATGAACCAAGTCTCATATTTCTGAATTCCATCCGCATGGTGTCTTGCAGAAGCTGGGTATTGTGTAGGCATTGAGTACTTGTCAATTCTATTCATTTCAGAAGCAAGCAAAGGATCTGTTTATGAGATTAAATTCAAGGTCAAGCCTTGGCCCATCCAAATGGTACAAAATAAATCCTAACTCTCCATTCAGTTATACCTTACATGACAGCTTGAATTCAATGCAGTTAGATTCATGTTCAATGTTAGTCAGTCATCCAGTTAGTGTTTTAAAAAGCAAAAATATCTATCCTCTATAATAGAACAAAGAAAAGATTTTTAAAATATCAAGAGCTGGATGTACATGAGTCATAGACTAAACACTCCAGTTCCTGTGTGTATATGTCCTCTATTTAGGATGAACAGCTGGAATTTACGTGCACTCCTTTATTGACTGTGGACATCTGTGGCCTATTATCAATAGTCACCCCATAAATAGAAGAGGTTACCAATTCCAAAGTAAACTTGTAGGAGTTTTTTAATGTTTTGAACAGTCTATTCATACTGCCTGCCAACAGCATACTGCATTTTTTTTATAAACATGAAATACCAAAAAGATAAAATTCATACAATTTTTCAATTTCTATGTACAGGTATGATTTACTACATAAGCAAACAAACTATAAAAGAAATACCTCACCAATCCAAGTTTATATTCCAGGCTTATTTTGTCAAGCACTGCTATGCAAAAAACTACAGAACTTCCTATCTGTGCTGCAGCTCAAAGTATCATAACCAGATCAATGTATGACAAAGAACAGACATTTTGTGAGTGTTCTTGAAGATTGACATATTAATAACCATTGATCCAAATAATCTTACTCTATACGCATCTATGAGAAAACTACGTTGAGGGAAAACCCACTATTGTCAATAACCTTACTTACACTGGAATATAACTTTATTATTAAAGGTATTTCTTTAGACAAATAGATATGACTACACAAAAATGTTAATGTCTTTATAAAAAATTTTAATAAATAACTTTTAAAACGAATGAAAAAATTAGGAAAAATATTTCTAACATATGATAAGCAACAAACTAATTTCCTTAATATGCAGAGTTATAATTAGATGATCAATAATTAGATGAAAAGAGTCCAAAAGAAAAACAGGCAAAAGGATATGAAAAGACAGAGTTCAGAGAAAATACAAACAGCCAATAAGAATTTTAAAAGACACTAAACCTCACTCATAAATGTAAGAAGCATAAATTCAAAAACAACCACTGTCATTTGTCAGTGGTCAGGTCATGGTAAAGATAGTTTCAAAGGTACAGAGAAAATATCCACAGTTGGCAAGTGTGTGGGGAAAATGAGGAAATAGGTACTCCCGTTTTCTGCGGACAGGAATGTCATTGGTGCAATCTGGCAGTTATCTTTCAAATCTTTAAATGCTGATATATTTTGACCCATTAGTGACTCTTGTATGAAATTATCCTATAGAATTCTCAAGCAACTATTCAGAAGATATGTATTCAAAAACGCTCCTTGCAGTACTGTTTACAAAGTTTAAAAAACAAATTTGCTGGGTGCGGTGGCTCACGCGTCTAATCCCAGCACTTTGGGAGGCTGAGGCAGGCAGATCACAAGGTCAAGAGATCAAGATCATCCTGGTCAACATGGTGAAACCTCATCTCTACTGAAAATACAAAAATTAGCTGGGCGTGGTGGAACATGCCTGTAATCCCAGCTACTTGGGAGACTGAGGCAGGAGAATCGCTTGAACCCGAGAGGCAGAGGTTGCAGTGAGCCGACATTATGCCACTGCACTCCAGCCTGGAGACAGAGCAAGACTCCGTTTCAAAAAAACAAAAATTAAAAACTGGAGAGAACTTAAATGTCTATCCACATAATAACCCATTCAATAAATATTATAAAGCTATTGAAAAGAGTTTGATAGATTCATCTATAGGTGCTGATTTTGAAATAAGAATTACATTTTTTGAGCTTTCAATATGCCAGCCACTGTTCTAAGCCTTTTATGTATACTAATTCACTTAATGAGTAAAAAATCTCCAAGATACACAGATAAGTAAAAATCGAAAATTGGCCAGGCACGGTGGCATGTATCTGTCATCCTAGCAACTCAGGAGGCTGAGGCTGACCTCTTGAGCCCCAGAGTTGGAGGATGCAGTGAGCTATGATTATGCCACTGCACTCCAGCATGGACAACAGAACAAGACCCTGTTTGTAAAAATAGAAAAGAAATTAATTTTAAAAAATGAAAATTGCAGAACAGACTGTGTACTGTGATTCTATCTGTATCACAGATAAGTATATTATGTCATATGATAAATATATAAACATATCATATATATGACATACAGTACATAAATGCGTGTATATATATATACATACTTCCTATACACCCAAAAGTGTGGGAAAAATACAAAAGGAATGGTTTACAGTGATTTCCTGGGAGGAATGGGATTGGAGCTTGAGGAAAAAAATCTTTTACTTTTAATTTTTACAATTATCTGGACCTATGTGGTCCAGAAGGAACTTTACACCATATACATGGATTACTTCTATTTTTAAAATGTTAATATGTGTTACTTGCCTAGTAGATGGTCTATTTAATTTTCTTCTTACTACTAATATTTTTAAATCTAATAAATATTATTTGGGGAAAAGGTAGCAATATGAATAAACTTTTAATATTTTGCATACTCTTCCACAGTGTAAGAACTTTTAGCATGAGCACAAATTACTTTCAAAACAAAAAAATTTAGTTAACAAACATCAATACTCAACAAGCCCAACAAAAAGCCATATCTCATTTCCTTCCTTATGCAGGAAGCCTCAGAATATAAGGATTTAGATGAGGATTCTCCTGATTCTAAAATAATTGTTTGGCTGACAGTTTTCTTCCTCCCACTATCAAGTTGATTTAATGATATTTTCTGAAAGACCAAGTTTAATTCTAAATAAAACAGAAATAATGAGGCAAATCTAAAGATTAACAGTGTGTAAATTTCAATGTATACTGCTCTGCTACATGTAATATGTAGCTTAACAATACGGATCAAGGATGATATTTATGTGCATATCTACAAAACAGCCAATACATGCTGACTGTTGATAGTTATCACCAGCATTGCATCATCATCGCCACCGTTCCTAAGCTGCTTCCTGTGGGTGTAAGAATGCGCTCCTCACTGCACACATATTAGCACATTTCATCCCCACAACATCCCAGCAAAATTCTTGGTCAACTGATTATTTACTGAATAATATAAAATTATAAAAATATGGAGAAATTTAGGGTGGCAAATAGTGAATGAAATCCATAAAGTAACTGAATCTAGATTTACAGTATTTACTCTCAACTCTTTCATAAATCTTTTAGGAGACATTTTTCCCCAGCAACAGACCAAAAGTGGCTCCTGAATGATCTTCTTGCCATTTGTGCCAAAGGTCATCCCTTCCCGTTAATCTTTCCTCACATATCTCTCTCTGCATACCAAGTGCAGGTGATTCAGAACCTCGTGCTCCACTCCATAAACAGTCTATATTTCTTTCACCTCACAAGCTCCTTTACATTCTTACCTGTCCAGCAGCAGTTCCAGCACTTCTTTAGTGGAGGCAAAGCCTCTGTACGTTGACAGAAAGATGCTGATATAGGTAAAGTCATTGTCCCCAAAAGCTGTCAGCAGGTTCTCCACAAGCTTCTCCAAGGTGCCAGCTTTTATGGTCCTGATCTTACAGGTCTCATATTGACTGACTGTGTGTCCTGGAGGCAGCTGGTCCCCTTCAACCTGTATAATAAATTAACAATTACCATAAGGAGGAATGACTCCCTAAAGTAAAATTGGAAGCATTGAAATAGTTGAAGGCCATAGCCTGTTACGTTTCTCCTTATTCTTATGTATTTATCCCCTTTGTTACCCAGGCTGGAGAGCAGTGGTGTGATCACAGCTGACTGCAGCTTGGAGCTCCTGGGCTCAAGTGATCCTCCTGTCTCAGCCTCCCAAGTAGCTGGGACTACAGCTCAGGCAACCACGCTCTGCTAATTTTCGTACTTTTGTTTTTGGTAAAGATGGGGGTCTCACTATATTATCCAGACTGGTCTCAAACTCCTGGGCTCAAGCAACCCTCTCATGTCGGCCTCCCAAAATGCTGGGATTATAGGTGTGAGCCACTGCATGCAGCCTACCCTCACTCTTACTTAATTTCTCTACACGTCATGTAAGGCAATGCTCTCTCCTGTGAGTTTAGTGTGGTAGGGTGGCGGTGGTGGAGGCACGTGTGTTTCCTTCCTTTCTAGAAGTAGAAGTATTACTTCATAATGGTTACATTTGCTTCTACTTACTCCCCTATCAATAACTAGTTTGCTGGCATAATTTTACCAAGGACATTTTTAATGATCCCAGGATCAGGTTTAGCAAGCATTCCCTTTGTTTTGTTCCATGGAAAGTTTTCTAACTCGTTCTTTTTTTTTTTGAGACTCTTGCTCTGTCGCCCAGACTGGAGTGCAAAGGCATGATCTCGGCTCACTGCAAACTCCGCCTCCTGTGGTCAAACAATTCTCCTGCATCAGCCTTCCGAGTAGCTGGGATTACAGGCACCCGCCACCATGCCTGACTAATTTTTGCATTTTTTGTAAGGACAGGTTTTCACCATGTTGGCCAGGCTGGTTTCAAACTCCTAACCTCAGGTGATCCGCCCACCTCAGCCTCCAAAAGTGTTGGGATTAGAGGCATGAGTCACTGCGCCTGGCCAAACTCATTCTTTTTTGTTGTTGTTGTTGTTGCTGGGTTTTTTATTCCTTTTTTTATTATTATTACTATACTTTAAGTTCTGGGATACATATGCAGGTCTGTTACATAGGTATACACGTGCCATGGTGGTTTGTTGCACCCATCTACCCATCATCTACATTAGGTATTTCTTCTAATGCTATTCCTGCCCTAGTCTTTCACCCCTGCTGACAGGCCCCGATATGTGATGTTCCCCTCCCTGTGTCCGTGTGTCCTCATTGTTCAACTCCCACTTATGAGTGAGAACATGCAGTGTTTGGTTTTCTGTTCTTGTGTTAGTTTGCTGAGAATGATGGTTTCCAGCTTCATCCATGTCCCTGCAAAGGACATGAACTCATCCTTTTTTATGGTTGCATAGTATTCCATGGTATATATGTGCCTCATTTTCTTTATCCAGTCTATCACTGATGGATATTTGGGTTGGTTCCAAGTCTTTGCTATTGTGAACAGTGCCACAGTAAACATATATGTGCATGTGTCTTTATATTAGAATGATTTATAATCCTTTGGGTATATACCCAGTAATGGGATTGCTGGAACAATGGTATTTCTGGTTCTAGACCCTTGAGGAATTGCCACACTGTCTTCCACAATGGTTGAACTATGAGTGAACAGGCAACCTACAGAATGGGAAAAAATTTTTGCAAACTCATTCCTAAAGACAGCTCCTATGGTAGGGTGCTGGAGCCAACTCATACTGGTTTTGGAGAACGGATTGTTAAATTTTAAGAATTTGTGTGAAGCCAGCTGACATCATGTTGATAGCTTGAAAAACTGGCCATGGTTGGAGTATATTCTCCGTGGAAATCTATGGAGATGGAACCATGATCTGACTTTCTTCAGTCCACAGAGGGCAATGTGCATTTTGATTCAATATCATCAGCAATCAACAGAGCTGACTGAGAAAATGGTTGTACCAAGCAGCACTGGGTTAAGCTCTGGGGAGTGATGAAAAGGGTGGGTGGGTGTATGACCCTGCCTTCTGGAAACTTGCAAAGTCTAAAAGGAGACATTTACTCATGAGAAGCAGCTAGCACATGAAAATGAAACTGTAAATGAATATTGGTAGATATAATTGTACCTTGGTAGATATAAACCATAATACATAAAAATTCATTGGTAATAAAATCTTTACAGCTTAAATTTTTAGTATGAGGGAAGAGAATTAAAATGAAGAAAAATATTGGTGTGCCTTACATTCTGCAGTAAATCTGTGCCTAACAAATTATACAGAGATGCAATTTTGAAAGATTAACTCATCCTTCATAGGCACTAAGGAGACTGCTCTACAGAGAGGAGGTCTATTTCTAAAGCAAGAATAATCCTAAGTGATGCAAACAATCGCCAGGCGGTTTATCTGAATCGTAAGTTGAATTGTTTTATATCAGATTTCCTAAATTGAAATAATCACGTGAAAATTAAAGAAGAGACGCAAATAAGAGAGAAGTGGATCTCTAATGATGATATTGTGCTTACTAAGTAGCATGTTTGCTTTTCCTTCAACTGGCCTGTCAGAAATCAAACTACTGGAAGGAAACTAACAGATGGGATTGCTTTCAGAAAGACCAGAGTGGTGGCAACTGCTTTCAGAAGGGGGTTAGAATAGCTTAATGTCATCATGTCAAACTGCTAACAGGAATTAAAATTAAGACTCCAGCTTATGTGGTAGATGGCTTTATCTCTTTACTTAATTTTTTAAAGTTTTCTAGGGAGAGGGATCTGGTTCAGGCAAAATATCAAACGTTTCTTTAGGCCTCTTAAGACAGTTGACTCAGATCAGGGTCTAATAGCTGTTCTTTATCACTCTATATGTAGTTTTAGAATAAACCTTGTAGTACCCATCTGTTCCCCAGAAACTCCAATTAACTTTATCAGAAACAATAAGTGAAAAAGATATATGGTTTAGAATTCTGTATGTTATTAATTATTTGGTTCACTGTTGCTTTAAGTGTGTGCTGTAAAACACTAGTTCCAAAAAAAAAAGTCCTGTGGTCAAGTTTGGGAACTATAGAGTTCAAGAAAGTCAATGACATCTCTTTACTGCAGAAATCCTCATGCACTTTAATATGCCAACATGTGTTAGTCAACTCCAAGAGAGGGATATGGTATATGGCATTTCCAAATGGATTTCTCTTTAGTCTCACAGCATCTTGCAGAACTTCAGAATGCACATACTTTGAAAAATTTTGGCTTATTAAATTACTGTAATGCATTTAAAACTTAACTCATATTTACCACTTTTCATTTTAAAAAAGAAAAATCAAAACGTTATAAAATGTAATGTTAATTTTTATTTTCAAATGTGTATTCCTTTGATCTCTTTATTAATACAAAAATGTAAGGATGTTTTTGCATTTTGTACTTTGTCACTTCAAAAGACCTGGCCAAAATAATTGTCAGCCTGCATGATATTCAAAAGTAGAAGTTAGAAAATATACTTCAGGATGGAAGCGGTGGCTCACGCCTATAATCCCAGCACTTTGGGAGGCCAAGGTGGGTGGATTACCTGAGGTCAGGAGTTCGAGACCAGCCTGGCCAACATGCTGAAACCCCATCTCTACTAAAAATACAAAATTAGCCAGGTGTAATGGTACGCGCCTGCAGTCCCAGATACTCAGGAAGCTGAGGCAGGAGAATCACTTGAACCTGGGAGGCGGAGGTTGCAGTGGGCTGGAGATTATGCCACTGCACTCCAGCCTGGGCAACAGAGCAAGACTCCATCTCAAAAGCAAACAAACAAAAAAACCCATGAAAATATACTTCAATGTCAAATATTAACAACAAAAGGAATGGCTTCTCAGTGGTTAGGGATAGTCAAATTCTGATTTAAATCAAGCTTCCTCGCCTTGTGATAATATCAGTGTTCCCTTAACAAACGATGTTGAAATTTGACGATTCTTATTTTATTTACAATGGAAACTCTAATACTAAATCTTTCTTACCAAAAGTAATGATTATTTAAAAGAACTATTTTTTCACTGAGTATTGATGTGTCCCAAAATTCAAACACAGAGAAAAATGCTTGTCAAAGGATCTGATGAAGTGGGTCCCATTTCCTGCCAGAAAGCAGAGATTTGGCAGAAAGCCAGGGTTCTCCCTTGGAAATGGAATTATGTTTCTCATTAACCCAGCCTCTTCCTTTCAGTGCTTTTTTACTCAGAAAACAATTTCAATATGCATACATGATTCCCGTAAGTCCCTTTAACAGTATTTGTTCCTCAGTGTTTGCATCTGTGCATTAGGAAGAACCACATGTGACCTAACAGAAGACTAATAAAATATTTTGAAATTTTATATTTAAAAATAATTTTCAAAGTGAACATCAAAGACAATATCATAAAATAAGTGTAGAATTGCTCTTGTGCCTACAATCATTCTCACAAAAAATAACAATGCATGTTATCAGAGAATTCGCTTAATGTCATTTTCTGTAGATCGGCTAAATATCCTAATATCTGCTTATTATGGCAGGGGAAAGATCTGATGACTTCTAATTTGCCAACATTCAAATAGAGTACATTTTTTATGAAACAAAAACTTAATCTGCTTACCACTGAAATTATTTTGAAATGAAATTGTACAGAGGGGAAACACAAAAAAATACTCTGCCATATGGCCCGAGGAGAGAAGCTAAAATGTTAAAAGTTTCATTTTTGCAGGAAAAGATTCAATAGGTCTCTAAGTGTTTTAAGAGACTTTAGGACCTGTTTTTGCTTATATTATCTTAGTAACTTTGAATTAAAGTTTAAGACGAAAGGGGTGGAACCCTTGTCAGACAAGTGCTTAATAACCCAGACTTAGAAAGCAAGACACGGAGGCCTGAGCCTGCCCTGTGGGTTAGCACGCTAACAGGAAACAGTTCAGTCTGGATTTAATCATAGACCGTCGCTTTACTGACAAGATCATGGTACTGAGACCACAAAAATGTTTCATGTTGTTTTTTTGGTTGATCTTTGTGCCTTTAGAATCCAGCTTTTTCTAAGAGAACATGTCTGAGTTCTATGGGGTAAATATCTAAAATTGTGCCCAAGTGTCCTACCAGGTAATTTCCATAATTATCGATTTTGGCATGAGACAGAAAGCAAAAAGGGCGTGTGAGAGATGAAAGATGCCATATTTCAATTCCGTTTCCAGTCATGGAGAAATAAACTCTTTCACCTTTTAAAACATAAACTGTTAACCAGTTGGGTGTTTCTAATTTGGAAAAAAAAAAAAAAAAATCCCTTCAATCAAAATAGTACTTCAGTCATCTGACAGTTTAACAGGGAACGTGTTAAGTAAACAACCTCATTAGAATGGAGACAGTATGGAGTCCTCCACACCATGATCACTCTTCAGTGGATCGGTTCTCAGGCATCCTGGCCTGAGCAGCAAAGTAAATAGTGAGTACTATTCTAGCTGCTAACTCCCTCCAAAAATCTAAAACCCATACCCAATCCCTACATTCATCCCCAAACACCAAAAGTAAGTTTTATACTTCCTTTTCAAATGCCCGACAACCACCCTCTGGCAACAACAAACCACCACAATACAGGCTGAGGATCTTTTATCTCAAATTCTTGGGACTGAAAGTGGTTTGGATTTCAGATTTTTTCAGATTTTGAAATATTCCCATTATACTTACCATTCAAGCATCCCCATTCTGAAAATCCAAAATGCAAAACACTGCAATGAGCATGGATGTTGGAGTACTTTGAATGTAGGTTTTAAGATTAAGGATACTCAACCTGTACAGGAAAATCCACAAGCTGACTCACAAACAAGCTCTGCTCATCTCTCCAAATTACTCAAATGCATATATTTCTTCACCATGCATCATTCTCTCAGCAGAAATCATGTTTGTAATGACATGCAGCAGAACACGACAAGGCCAGTACACCTGAGTACTACAGTGACTATTTACACACAGGACACTCAGAGATGTTAAGGTAAAGTCTAGAAAATACTTTAGGGCCCATGATGTCAAGCTCAACACAAGCTTCTGCTTTGCGTGAACTTTTATTAGGTTGGTACACCAGTGATTATGGTTTTTGCCATTAAAAGTAGTGGCAAACTTAATAAAACTTAAACCAAAACTTGTCACAATCACCTTTGTGCTAACCTAATAATTTGCATGTGAACTCACTTTTTTGCTAGGTTAGGGTTGACAGATAAATTACAGGATGCCCAGTGAAATTTTAATTTCAGAGAAATAATGAATAATTACATACTGTGTAGTATAAGTATGTCCCATTCCATGTTTGGGATCTATGCATACTAAAAAAACTATTTGTTATTTATCTGAATTTGAAATGTAATTGTGTATCCTGTATTTTTATGCTACTAGCACATACACAGTGGCTGTCTTTTCCATTTATTCATCTACATATTCAGCCACACGTTAACTAAACAGTATTATGTGCCAGGCACTGTGCAAGGTACTAGACATATAAAGGTAAATCGCATGCGGTTCTGGCAACCAAGTTACTCAGTCTGGTGAAGGAAACAGACACAAAGAAACCACTACAATAAAATGTGAGTAAAATGATGGAGAGAGAGGCAAGACATGGAGGAAGCACCAAGAGGAGCCCAGTGTAAAGGAGGTATCAGAAAAGGCTTCCTAAGTAGGTTCTGCCTGTACTGGGTTGTTTTGTTTTGTTTGTTTGTTAGAGATGCAGTCCAGCTCTATTGCCCAGGCCGCAGTACAGTGGTGCAATCAGGGTTCAATGCAGCCTCAACCTCTGAGGCTCAAGCAGTCATCCCACCTCAGCCTCCCAAGTAGCTGGGACTACAGGTACGCACCACTCCAGCTAATTTTTTTTTTTTTCTTTGGAGAGACAAGGTCTCACTATGTTGCCCAAGCTGGTCTCAAAACGCCTGGACTCAAGCGATTCTCCTGTCTTGGCCTCTCAAAGTGCTAGCATTATAGGCCTGAGCCACCATACTTGGCCTGCACTAGGTTTCACATAATGAATAAGAGTTAACTATGTTGGGGAGGGCACAGTAGGCAGAGAAACAAGCATTACAAAGTCATGAAAATGATATCCCAAAGTATGGAATTTTGACATGCTGAGGACTTTGAACTAAAGGAATTGGAAGGCCTCAGAAGCAGCCTCAGAAGCAAATTCTCTCTCTGACCTTTTCCTGCCCTACTGTCTCCTGCACTTCTTTCTCCCTGAAGTGAATCATAGAAACCAGGATTCCTCCTTCCCCAAGGTGAGTCATAGAAACTAGAAACCCCTCTAACCCTAAAGCAAGGCTTAAAGCCTGGAAATAGTGCTCTAACCTCCCTCACCTTTTTGTTTAGAAGCTGGCCATAAATTCTCTGACCTACCTTGTCTGATAGATCGTAAGACCCCTGTTCCAGAGGGGTCCTGGCCCACACCCGGGGGGAAGAATGCTACACAGAGTGGCCAGGAAGAATCTGAAAAGACAGGCCTTGCTGGGTTCCCCCTTAGTCTACTACCATTAGATCATACCCTTTTCATCCAATCACATTTCCACATGGCTGTCCATTCTTCATTGACTCTTAAGCATAAAAATGGAAAGTTTCCCCTGGGTCTTTGGGCCATTATTTCTGAAGGCTCCCATGTCACATAAAACTTTGATTAAAGAAATCTGTTATGCTTTTCTCTTGTTAACCTGTCTTTTGTTATAAGAGTTACCGATGACCCTTATGACGGGTGAGGAAAGGCATACCTTTCCACCACTACAGGGGGAAAATGTGTGGTTGTATAAGCAATATGACAGAGGAAAGGAATGCTTTGGCTGGAGAGCAGCAGGAGACTACCTGATTATGGAGGACTTTGGTTGCATGCTAAGGAGCTGAGACTCCATGTCCTGTTGAAATGGGAGACCAATGATGAGGTTTTAAGCAGGGTCAAGGAAATCAATGTGGAGGACGGACTTGATGAGGACAGTTTTAAAGTTGGAAAAACCAGTACAAAAGTTGTGGATACTCCAGATAAGCAACTGCAAGGGCTTTAACTAGTACAATGATAATAGGAATAGAGAAGGTAGCAGATGGGAGGGACACATTTACCCTCCCATCAAATCATCAAAAAGAAGATCATCAAGACTTCTGATCAATTGGATGTAGAGGATAAAATGAAGGAAAATAAAGAATCTGGAAACTTCACCTGATTTCTAGTGTGGATGGCCGGAAAGATAATGGTGCCACCTACATGAAAGAAAATTGAGGGGAGGAAATCAGATTTTGGGGTAGGTACTGAATTCCATTTTGGAATGTAGGACTTGAGGTACTCTGGGGAACATGCCAATGTTAAGTCCAATAGGCAGTTAGAATCTGAAAGTTGGGAGAAGGGTCTAAGATGGAAATATGCAGAAATTACATCAATTAAAATAGGAAGAGTAGTAGGCTAAGGATGGTATCTGGATGAACACCAAAATTAAGAGGGTTTCAAGAGTAAAGATGGGCAGCACTAGAAGAGGCACTTGCACATGCGGCAAATTCATACGTTGTCTGATCTATGATGGCATTTCTGGGCAGAGAAACCAGAAGTAATCTTCACCATCAGATTCACATATATGCTGACATATGTACCTTCCCTCTAATTATGCAAACATATCAAGGCCCAGCCAGCGGTATGCTGGAGCCAGCTTGAATCCCTTGCATGAGCCAAATGTGCACACTCCTCACCTCCGTGTTCAATGGCATTACGTTGGTAGTGTGAGTTCAGCCGTGGTGACACTATTTATGCCATGAAAATTAGCAATGCTACAAATAAGGGCTTTTATTTTGGAGGGCCAGTTTATTAGCATACCCCTACCCAGAAGTCCCCCTCAGATTATGTCAATGTCAAGAGACACCTTCGCACTGGCTGAAACATTTTCTTTCTGTGTACGTTCCAGTTAAGGTATTTGTGTTGTCACTACGATCTTTATCTGATAGAAGAGGGGAATTATGCATCTGAAGTATGAAGCAAGTAGAAATGTGGAGGCAGGAGAGGCAGAAGAGCATGTGTATGACAAACGAATGTGCTCTGAAAAAACTACCAGAGCCCCAAGAGTTGACCTTGCTTGAAGCCACTTGTTAGAATGAAGCCACATGGTCAGGCTTCTATGATGAATACCCTTCATCCTCAGGAAGATGTTAAGGGAGCTGGAATAACAAACAATAGCTAGTGTTTTATCACACGGAAATCCCATCCCTCTTTGCCATCCTTTCTCAGTAGGGTTTCCTAGATAGAGTCCAGGAACCCTCCTGAAGGAAACAGGAAGCTATGTTTCTCATCTCCTGAAAAAGAGCAGTACTCTTGCAGTCTTGATTCAACATTAATCCATAACAGATTCTATATTCTCTAACACAAATCTCCATTTCTGACATTCTGGTCATCCTTTAAGGATTCCAAAGTTTCCCAGAAAGCAAATTTAAACATTAAGTGGATTTTAAGAAGTTTGCTGACCACATTTTTCAAATAAAATAATTTCACTTTTATCTGATACTTTTCTGCTTAAAACTCAGAATGCTAATAAATAAGGCAAGGGTCTCCAACCCCTGCACCACGGACCAGTAGCAGTCCATGGCCTGTTAGGAACTGGCCCACACAGCAGGTGAGTGACAGGTGAGCCAGCATTATCTCCTGAGCTCCACCTCCTGTCAGATCAGTGGCAACATTAGATTCTCATAGGAGCGCCAAGCCTATTGTGAACTGCACATGTGAGGGGCCTAGGTTGTACACTTCTTATGGGAATCTAATTAATGGCTGATGATCTGAGGTGAAACAGTTTCATCCTGAAACGAACACCCCTCAACCCCCATTCATGGAAAAACTGTCTTCCACAAAACCAGTCCCTGGTGCCAAAAAGGTTGGAGACTGCTGAACTAAGGTGCTATGAATGAACAGACTGCATTTCCATTTGGAACCAATTTACTATCAGACCTAGGGCAAAAACTTAGTTTCAATGACTTCATTACCTACTTTATAAAAGGAATACATCACATGTAATTTTGAGAAGTTCAAGGATTTAAGAGTTGCATGGGGGGAGGGGAGTTTGAATTAAAATAGTCACTGCTCCATTTGCCAAATAAGATCACAAATTGTCACATACAAATTAGTATCCAGAGTGAACTTCCAAAATTCATAGCTCCCTCCTTTTTCTCTCATTCAGAGCCTCAAATGTCCAAGGTCTTGATAACCTGAGGTCACAGGTTAACAGGTGCCCTGGCTTGCTGGAGTCCATTCTGTTTTTGTGCAGCCTAGCCAATCTCTGTCTGTAAAGGTCAGCAGCGGGTAGTGAGCGTCTGTGTGACCTAATAATCTCTGTGAATGAAGCCTGTTATGAATGGAGAGGCTTCCCCACAGCCCAGAAGCTTTCCCAGCATGCCATAAATCCCACAGACAGCTCCATGGGGCTTTATCTCCTTGTGAGATTTATAAGTGCTCCTTCACCAATCCTCCAGGGAGAGTACGGGGAAGGGTGGCAACTGACTGATGTTTCCAAACTTTACAGTCAAGTCATTCATTTTTGATTATTACTCTGTATACCACATTAAGGAATCTTCTTCACTTTCCCTAGGCAATTCCCATGAGAACATTTAGTTCCCACTATTATGATTACTTATTATCGTAATGTTAAAAACCAAAGCCCCATTATTCAAAATGACAATAAAATCATTACTCCCCTGAATCTTGGAATTCAAGTAATAATAACACTGTTTAGTTTGATCCCTTCCCCCCCAAAATGAAATCTTTAAAGTCTATGTGGACTTATAAATTCAGATGTAAGATGTAGCTTTATGATTCACACAAAGCTCTGGGCTGCAGGGCCTCTGGCAAGTATTCTATCCCTCAGTACTGTTTTTGGCACAGATAATATTCCTAGATCATGGGCTTGCTAGAATTGGCTACTGATAAACCCATCAGGTATCTTTCAAGCATGTTACCAGGTGATCAAACCTAGGGCAAAGTTCTATGAAAAACAATTTCTTGTATCCTGAATACATCTCTTTGAAAGATACACTGAAGGCCAGGTGCGGTGGTTCACGCCTGTATTCCCAGCACTTTGGGAGGCTGAGGCGGGAGGATCACCTGAGGTCAGGAGTTTGAGACCAGCTGGCCAACATGGAGAAACCCCATCTCTACTAAAAATAATTTAAAAAAAAAAATTAGTTGGGTGTGGTGGCGGGTGCCTGTAATCCCAGCTACTCGGGAGGCTGAGGCAGGAGATTCGCTTGAACCCGAGAGGTGGGAAGTTGCAGTAAGCTGAGATCGTGCCATTGCACTCCAACCTGGGTGACAAGAGCAAAAGCCCATGAAAGAAAGAAAAGAAAGAAAGAAAGAAAGAAAGAGAAAGGAAGGAAGGAAGGAAGGGAGGAAGGGAGGAAGGGAGGAAGGGAGGAAGGGAGGAAGGGAGGAAGGGAGGAAAGGAGGAAAGGAGGAAAGGAAGAAAGAAAGAGAGAAAGAGAGAGAGGAAGGAAAAGGTAAATTGGCTTTTTTTCTTAATAGGTTTTCTTCTGCAGAAGCTATAAATTAATTCTAAGAAAACCATTCTTACACTGTAAATGAAGAGGAAGAAAGAAGGCTAACTTGTATTTACCGAGTGCACATTATGGATTAGATGCTCAACTCTTGCAAAAATCCTGTAGTGTAGGAATTATTCCCACTTTACTTAAGGAAACAGAGGTTTGGAGAAGTAAGGGGTCACATCCAGAGTTACCCAGCCAATTAGCATAGGCATCAAAGCAAGGATATAAAACCAGCCCTGTCTTTCAATCGTGGGATATTGCCTAAAAACACAAAGCAATACGGTATTGGGCACTCAATCTCCATATCTGTACACCCAAGAATATCAGAACTCAACTGCCCAGAATCTACAGACTTCATAGGATTTTTGTAAGAAAGAGAAAATTAGATAACAGATCTAAAGCATGTTGAAAGATTACAAGCTATTCAGCACTCTACAAATACTTTTCACTTTCTTTCCCCTACACCAACTACTTTCACCTAAAATTAGGTCTGATTACATCTGGTATTATCTCTGGTATTATCCTTCTTACCTCTTGACACTGACTGAAATCCTTAACACCTAAAGACAAAAAATAATGTTTTAGTGCCAAAGACTCTCTTTGGAGGGAAACAAAATCCCTCTCATTATTATAGTTTCTCAAATGAGTAAATTTAGTCTAAGGAAGATGGATGAATGACTTAATCCAAGGGCTCAAGGAAAGCCAGGAGAAGCTGGCTTCTGGATGAGAAACTACTGGGTAATATAGACTGGGAATCCATGGGAAGCACTCGTGTTCTGCTCTGATTTCCAGATTATTAATTAATTTTCCTACCTGCTAGGTTTAGAAATCTACTCTCTAGTCAAAAGACAGTTTCCTTCCATTTTCAGAAAGAAAGGGAAATGAAAGCAGAATGACAATATGATTGATTATGGGATATAGCCAGACAAAAGGGCAGATTTATAAGTTCTGACTTGTAAAAAAACATTTAAAGAAGAAAGTAGCATATAGAAAGGTCTCGTAGCTGGCAAAAAAAAAAAAACAAAAAAAACAAAAAAAAAACCCCACACACACAGATCCAATTTGTCCACATGACCAGAAACCAAAAAAACAAACATTTTGTTTACTAGCTATTAATGGTCAAAAATTTATGTAAAAAGATAGGCATGTCGTTTGTAAAGAAAATATTTATCCTCCTAAGAGGATGCTCATCATTTCCATGGCTCATGAGCTGCTCTTGGTATCAGTCATTAACACAGCATTAAAAGCGCTTCGGCCAGGCACGGTGGCTGATGCATGTAATCCCAGCACTTTGGGAGCCTGAAGCAGGAGGATCGCTTGAGGTCAGGAGTTCAGGACTAGCCTGGGCAATACAGTGAAACCCTGTTTCTAAAACAAATTAGAAAATTAGCCTGGGTGTGGTGATATGTGCCTAGCCACTCGAGAGGCTGAAGTGAAAGGATCTCTTGAACGGACAAGTTCAAGGCTACAACGAGCTATGATTGTGCCACTGCACTCCAGCCTGGGCAACAGACCAAGTCCCTGTCTCTAAAAATAAAAACAAAATAAAAAAAAAAAAAAAAGAGAAGAACCTCCATTGTGCCAAGGACCCAAATGAGGTACTAAGGAAATCTATAAAAGAAGTAAGGGATTTCTACTCTTTAAAACCCTCATAGTAGAGATGATAGTATGAGTGTGAATTTCTTCATTTAATGACGTGTAAAGAAAGGGATGTACAGAGCTTAATACTAGTGCATATGCCACAGACATTAAATAAATGCCAGGTAAATAAGTAGGAGCCTCACACAGGGAGTTGCAGAACTGACGGGGTAAGGCCTCTGGCAACGTTAGAATTCAATGATAAGAGTGGCAGTCAAGAAAAAATAAAGGGGCGGAGGGGGCGGCAGCGCAAGGAACTAGATTCTGTTTCTAGTTCCAGTTCAATTAATTATCAACTACATGCCAGTGCTTTATAGCACTAGCTATCTTGGTAGTGAGCTAGGATAATTCCTTTTGACTTGGTTGTTTTTGTTTGTTGCTAAATACACTTGAGTAGATACATTCATTCATTTGTTGAGTTCCTACTATGGGGCTGCTGGAAGCCAGAGATACAACAAAGTAATAGACAGATAAGACGCCAACTCATGGCCGGGTGCGGTGGCTCAAGCCTGTAATCCCAGCACTTGGGGAGGCCGAGACAGGCAGATCACGAGGTCAGCAGATTGAGACCATCCTTGCTAACAAGGTGAAATCCCGTCTCTACTAAAAAATACAAAAAACTAGCCGGGTGAGGTGGCGGGCGCCTGTAGTCCCAGCTACTCGGGAGGCTGAGGCAAGAGAATGGTGTAAACTTGGGAGGTGGAGCTTGCAGTGGGCTGAGATTCGGCCACTGCACTCCAGCTTGGGTGACAGAGTGAGACTCTGTCTCAAAAAAAAAAAAAAAAAAAAAAAAAGATGCCAACTCATACAGATAAATGCACCTCCTCTACAATTAAATGAGAAGAAAGCAGATTCACGAGCCTTTTACCACATAGACCTGACCTAGACTCTTATGAGGCCCCACCTTCTAGAGACAGAGTCTTCAAAGTTACCTGAGCCTCAGAGTTTTATGCTGCTGTCCTAAAAAAAACAGAGAGAGATATGGCTCATTTCAACATCATATGCATACTGAAGCTATAAATATAGGGAGAACAACTCTTTCTAATCAATACTATATAACTAAAAATATGAACTGCAGGTAGGGCCATTAACCGAATTGATATAAAATAGAGTCCTCAGCCATAGCTTCTCTGTGGCATCTCCCGCAGTGCTGTGGTAACTTACCAATAGATTCTACTATTCAGTTGTATAGGTCAAATCAGTTTTACTTTTCACCAAAAGTACTATTCAACTCCAAAAAGATGGCAAGTCATACAATATGTTCAGAGCAAGGTTCTAAGGTTTTAGTTATAGTAGTTTGAGTTTCTGAATACAAAATATTTTAACACTTTTTCTGTGAAAAATCTCACTAATAAACAAGGTACATTTATGGATTTATTTGCCTGTTCCATTAAATACACTAAAGGGTTTTCAAGAGAATCACCTGGAGTGCCAGTTAGAAACACTGATTCCTGAGCTCATGCCCCAGAGATTCCGATCAGTAGACCCAGAATAAGGGCTAGGGGGTCTGCATTTTAACCAGCATCCTAGGTGATTCTAAACTGCAAAATATCTATTGATAACCCTTTGAGCTATACTATGCTTGACAATGTGAAAACAAGGATGACTAGGGTTTACTGATGGCATGATGGAGAAGTTGATTAGTATAAGCTTGGATAAAGTAATCTGGCCTCTCTTAGTCTTAGTTTCCTCAATTGCAAACTAAGAATATTATCTTCATCTTCCTTAACTCACCTTGATGTTATGAGGGTGATTCAAAAGAACACAGGACACACTTTGACCTGCTTTAAATTAAAGAAGTATATGTTAAACTAAGGTATTACTAGCATTCATGTCAGTAACCTGAGATGCTTTCAAGCAAACCATGTGATCTTTCTTGTGTGTTTATGTTATGAAATTCAATAGGTGTTCCTACAAAAAGGGAAGGTATTATGATTAGCCTACAGAGTTTGTTTCTGCCCTCATTACTCTTCCAGCTGGTTGTCAATCCTATGGAAATGTTTTAGCACTTACCTACTGTGAAATCCCTGTAGACCTGGCACTATTGATTCCCTCCTGAAACTCTACCTTTTGCTTGTAAACATCATTTTCTCAAGAATAACAATAACAATTCCAAGCCTTTTGTATATATCTTATAATAACCTTATAAAGCAGGTACATTTATTATCCCCATTTTACAGATACGAAAACTGAGGCCCAGAGAGGCTAAGTGACTCATTCCAGGTCACAACAGCTAAGAGGCAGAAAAGCCAGGATTCAAATTCAAGCAGTCTGGATCCACAGTCAGACTTAACCACACTATCTTATCTTCCTCAAAGATCTCCTGTGACTCTAAAGGCTCATCAACAGTTCCTCATCCTTCACTTACCATCAATATGGAAACATTTCTAACCACAACCTTCTTTCCTCTTTTTCTATACTCTTTCCAGTCATCCCACACATATATCCTCACAGTTTCACCTAACACAAATCTTTATCTACAGTTTTTACTTCTCTTCTGAATTCTAGACTTGAATTTCCAATTACCACGTTCACCTGAATAATTCATAGACAACTCTAATTTAACACATACAAAAGGAAAATCATTTTATTCCTCTAAAAGCTCACCCCTTTTCTGGCCTCTGACTTAATGACCCAAGTCATAAATGTAAAGATCATCCTTACCCCCTCATCTCCCCAGAATCCAACCCATTCCATCTCCTATAATATCTTTCCATTCCATTCTCATTCCTCAGCCTCACTGCCTTTGCCTTAATTTAGATCTCAGTCCATAACTGGGTATGAGTAATAGGCACCTAACTAGTCTCACTTGCCTCTAGTCTAATCACTTCAACCACTCATCCATATACAAAATCATCTTTCTAAAGTACAAATCCTGCTTTTATAATAAACTCCAACAAACTACTAAAGCTTAACATGCCTATCCCTATAATTCACCAATTCACTCAGACATATTCTCAACAGAAATGAGTGTATATGCCCACCGAAACACATGGCCAGAAACATTTATTACAGTTTTATTCATCCTACCCATATACCTTCCATATTAGGTTGTATTTATTTAATTACAGGTATCCCCCACTAGACTGTAAAATTTTTAAGGGCAAAGACTATTCATATTTATATCTCTAGAAATTGGCCTACAACCAAATCAGTAATAAGCTTTTCTTGAACATTAATTAAATGGATATGTTTTTAATCTAATGAATCTATCTAGTGACATTATTACGGTCCCTAAATAACCTGTACTTGCTTCTTCCAAATTCAGTCAAATAAAAATATGTACATATAAAGTCTGTACATACACAATAAAAGCATGTAATGCTTGATCATCACCTCTCAGCTGGACTGTTAAAATAAACAACCTTTTAAATTGTTCTTATGGTATCCATGGTGATCTTTTAAAAATACAAATCAGATGGTGCCGCGCCCCTACTTAAAACCTCCCACTGGCTTCCCATAACCCTTTGAATGAAATCCAGCCTTCTGCCAGACCTCGCAAAGCCCTTCCTACCTATCTCCTTGACTTCACCACCAAAACCATCTCCTTCCCTCTCTAGGCCCCAACAACACTGGCCTTCTTTCGGTTCCTAAAACACAGCGAGCTCATTCTCATGGAAGGCTCTTTGCATTTGTTCCTTCTGCCTTAAATGCTGCTCAGCCTGTGCATGTTCTCAAGCTGGCCCCTTACTCCCTTCTTTTGATTGGGCAGTACTTACTTAGATAAACCCCCAGAGCAGCCCTCTGGTCAGAGTCGCACTTCCCATCTTCCCCTGCCACACCAGATTACCTTATCTAGACTAATTTCTTGATAGTACTGACTTCTTTACTTGTTTGTTGCCTGTAAAAACTCCGTGAGTGCAGAGCCATTATCTGTCTTGCTCACCACTATGTCTCTGGTGCATAAAATAATGTCTACTACATAATGAATGCTCAATAAATATTTTGGAAAATGAATGAAAAACAAAGTAATACTGTAAGTAAATTGCATATTATTTTTAAATCTGAATTCGATGCATGCGAAATTCCATGAATACCTTGAAAAATACAAATATCTGTTTTTCTGAACTAAAAATTTCAAGTAAACAAAGTTAACTGGTCCCATCTCTTCATAGCAGTTGAGAACTGCAATGAATTTATTAAAATGACTGTTCTGAGCTTCTTTTGAAGATCAATTAATTCTATATTTGGTTATCATGATTTTAAAAATTACTGAAGTCATGGGGGTTTTTTTCTCCAGAATTCTTTTCCCATCAAGATTGAGATGCCGAATCAAGCTACACATAACAAGGATCTCTCATTCTCTGGGGCTGACATAGCTCTTATTGTTCTATCTGATGTAGATGCTATTGGGCCAACTGTTTGCTTCGAAAACAGAGAGTGGGAATATGCACTTATTTGATTTTTTACTACTCCAAGTGGGAATATCTGAGGAAATGAATATACAATCTAATCAACCAGCTACGTGATATAAATAACCTTTACTTGATTCTTCCAAATTCAGTCAAATAAAATGATGTACATATAAAATCTGTACATATACAATAAAAGCATGTAATGCTTGATCATCACCTCTCAGCTGGACTGCTAAAATAAACATAAATAAATATATTGCAAGAAATTTACTTGTGAGGCATTGGACTACCAAGCAGCTTCCAATACTTTCTGCATGCAAGATATCACGCAAAATATGTCAGGATTTCATCTGAAATCTTTATAACTTCCCTTTTTTCCCATACCAGGTTCTAAGCGTTGAACACAAAGGACATTGTTTGAGGTCTCCGAACTTATAAGAAGTTTTTATCACTGAAATAAACATCTCATTCTAGAATCCTAAGTCAGGCGCATTGCCACTTTATAAAAAAGCCCACCCACTGCCTCAGTCATTAAACCCTGGGGGTGGAGGTCTAGAGCATCACTTCTTTGCCACAAATCCCACTTTCATTCATTTATTTATTCAGAATATTTCCTGAGCTTCCACTATGTTCTGCATACTACTACAGGACACTGTGGATACAGAAATGAACAACACAGACACACTCCCTATCCTCATGAAGCCAACATTCAAGCAGAGAAGATAATTTAACAATTGTCTAATGGCAGTAGAAATAATTGCTCCCTATAAAAAGCTGCTTAAAAACATGAGAGGATCAGGTTTTGTCTTAGAGATAAGAGAAATTTCACTGAGGAAACATGGGAATAACGAGTAGGTGTGCACCAGGTAAATGGTGAGAGAGAGAACGTTTCAGGGGAGGGAACAGCATATGCAAATGCCATGAAGTAACTTGGAATACAAGAAGGATAAAAAGAAGATGATGTGGCCAAAGGAGAGTGAACCAAGGGAGAGTGGTGGAAGCTCAGCCAGAAGAATTTTGATATTAAACCTAATATCAGTGTGAAGCTTTTAAAGAGTTTTAAGCAGGTGGGTATATCAGGATCAAATGTAAGTGTAAATGTGAGTATATCATGATGAAATGAGTTTACATGAAGAATGAACTATATGAAAAAAAGAAAAGATCCGCTTAGAAAACTACTGGAGAAAGCAACAGTGATGGGAGCAAAATTTCCTAAATGTGGATCATGATCTACATTTTTTTTTTTAACAGAGTCTCGTTCTGTTGCCTAGGCTGGAGTGCAGTAGTGCGATCATGGTTCATGCAACCTCTGCCTCTCAGGCTCAAGTGATCCTCTCACCTCAGCTTCCTGAATAGCTGGGACTATAGCTATATGCCACTATGCCCAGTTAATTTTTTTATTTTTTTGTAGAGACGAGGTCTCACTATATTGCCCAGGTGGTCTCAAACTCCTGGGCTCAAGCTATCCTCCTGTCTCAGCCTCCCAAAGTTCTGGGATTACAGGCGTGAGCCACCAGGCCTGGCTAATCCACCTTCATCAGAATCACGTGGGGGTGCTTACTAAAAGTAGATTCATGGGCCCCACCTCCAACTTCCTAAATCCAAATCCCTGTAACTGAAGAAGGTGCATTCAATCCCAGTTATTATAACAAACATTGATGATTCAGAACCATGGTAACAATATTAGAGAAATTCCAATGAGGACAAAATGAAATAAACCACGACTGAAGTAAAGTCATCTGCTCCTACTGAGCACGGTGTTGTCACTCTCCTCGCCAACTCTCTTCCTCACCCACAGAAAGGCGCCAGTTTGATTCTTTTTCCATAGTCATTGACTGAAACCAGTTTTATTCCGAGCAGAAGCATACACTTGCTTTAACTTGTTCCTGACTGCAGCAGATCAGAGGAAATGAATACAGAAGTCAATCAGTGTTACAAGTTCATTTTTGACTAGTAAATTTCAGATTGGGAATCATTATCTTCGGTTGTGTCTAATATTCAAAGCCCTTTTATATACACAATCTCATTTGATCCTCACAATAATCCCAGTTTATAGATGAGGACACTGAGGCTCAAATGGGACACGCAATCTACCTGGTCACATTACTAGTAATTGACAGAGCCAAGAGTCAAACCCAGATCCCTCAGACTCCGAAGCCTCATGGAAAGAGCAGCACCAGATAGCCGAGTAGGTCAGGCCCCCCATTTGCTCACTGAAGACATCCCCATGTGCTGCCCTCTACCCTCACTCCACACATGCCAAGCAGTAAGGACCTACTCCATGTCAGATGCTGTGAATGAATCACAAACTCAGCAACAGGTCAAAATTCCATTTATGGGGTGCTGGAAGGGAAAAGACATCATCGTAGGCAAATTAAGTCATGGCTGTTCCATGTTACTGAAACCATTTGAAGACAAATATTGAGATTGCATATTAACAGGACAGAGGTCATGTGACTATGGGAAATTATAACTGTCTAAATTAAATAAAACATAGGTTTCTCTTTTCAAAGAGATGTAATGGTCGTGTCACTAGCAGTAATAGTACGTTTGGATTTTCAAAAATGCATTCTCCTCTCCTACTAAAAAAAAAAGTTGCAACATTTCCCTTTCCAGGAATGTGATTTAACTTAAAAGCTAAGCTAATAATCACTAGCTATTTATTTGGTGAAAACAAAGAAAGCACTGTCTCTGCAAGTGGACACAATGGTCCTGGATGTGAAATGGATTTAAGTATCTGTTGTGAGTGACCATTATATTATGTAACCAATGGAGCGGCATGAATACCTATTACATAACTCCATACTGCTTTGTCATTCTAATTAAAGTGGGGACACTTTCCCTTCACATTAAAAAGTTTTCCTCAGTCACTACCATAGATTGTAAGTTTAAAAACTTATATTATATTCAGCCAGAGAAATAGCTAACACAGCTATTGTATCCAATGTAAATAATGAAAGAGAGGGAATAAGAAAAAATGTTTTTTCAAGGACTAAGAGGCAACTGTGGAGAAGGGTAAAATGTGTAGGAGGTCAGGCTAGGTCTCTTGAACTGAAGAGCTATGCTTTGCAGCTACATCTTAATTGAAAATGCAGCATTTTTCAAATCTGCTTACGCGATTTGACAGGCATCTTGCAGTTATTTAGAAGCACTTACTCATTCATTTTGCCAAAAAGACAAGAGAGGAACAAACAGGCCACTGATGTCCTACAATAAAGCAACAGTCTGTGAAAGCAAAACTAGTGGAAGAGATTCCAGTTTAATAGTTTTTAAGTTTAGCTGCCATATATTTCTCTGTAGCTCCAACATCTAATTCCACACCTTTGGGTTAAAGGTCTCTGAGACTGGGAAGAAAGGAGGCAAAACCTTTAACACTTCCTTCCGTGGACCTGGAAGAAAGTTGTCCAGGGTGTCAATGAGGTTAAGGAAAAATCAAATTTTAAGAAACCAGTACACAGCCGGACGCAGTGGCTCACACCTGTAATCCCAACACGTTGGGAGGCGGAGGCAGGGGGATCACTTGAGGCTAATAATTCAAGACCAGCCTGGCCAACATGGCAAAATCCTGTCTCTATTAAAAATACAAAAATTAGCTGGGCATGGTGGCGCATGCCTCTAATCCCAGCCATTTGGGAGGCTAAGGCACGAGAATTGCTTGAGCCTGGGAGGCGGAGGTTGTAGTGAGCCAAGATCATGCCACTGTACTCCAGCCTGGGCAACAGAGACTCTGTTTCAAAAAAGAAAAGAAAAGAAAAAAAAAAGGTACATTTAAATCACATAACAATGGTCATTCGTGGGAGAATTTAGTGTTCAATATAGGAATATTTTCCCAAGGAGGAACTCTTTAAACATCAACATTCTAAAAGTTTCATTTATTTGATTAAAATGTTACTGAAATATGTTATTTTTCTGCCTTCAAAAACAGAACATCCAGAGCATGGTTTAACCTTTCATTTTCAGCTCAGTAGGCCATCAGTGCTACAAGGTACTGTAGTATCTTCCCCTAGAGAAAACGACATAAATAGAAGTGCTTATTTCAAAGCTAAATGATCTCATATACCTATACACTTTTCATATTTTCATGCCTGGTATTTAATCATCATCTCCTTCTTACATGCATTTATTTCACAAATAATCATGTGTCTTCCATCGGCTAGGTGCTGTTCAAGACTTTGGGAATACAGCAGGGGGCAAAAAACATCAAAACCCATGTCCTCATGGAACTTACATTCTAATGTAGGAAGCAGCACTCAATCAAACAATAACAAAGAAACAAACGAACAAATAAAAAGGTATGTTAGACAGTGGCGTTAAGGAGGAAGTAAAGCTGAAATGGAGGATAGGCAGTCCAGGGTTGGGGGAGTTGCGATTTATTGATTTATTGATTTATTTATTTATTTATTTAAAAATTAGAGACAGGGTTGGGGAGAGTTGCGATTGATTGATTGATTGATTGATTTTAAAAATACAAACAGGGGCTCAATACTTTGCCCAGGCTGGTCTCATACTCCTGGGCTCAAGCAATCCTCCCACCTCAGCCTCCCAAAGTGCTGGGATTACAGGTGTGAGCTCTGTGACCGGGCTTGATGGTTGCAATTTAGATGAGTGATTAGAGAAGGCCTTACCAAGAAGGTGACATTTGAACATAGGCTTCCACTGGGATTGTCAGTTTTTGTTGCTATGAGTGTGTCTGCTTCTAAAAGTCCCACTTCCTTCAGATTTGCTACTTCTACTCAACTGGAACAAGGAACTTCATGTATGACTTTATATAAACAACCAACTTTATTATGCATTCAGAAATGACAGGATATGCATTAAGAATGATAGCCTCCTGGCCTTTCCTATCGGATGAGAGCTATTTGGATTACTCAGAGAACTTTTTCATTAATGTTCAGTTTTAAAATATGCTTTGGAAAGCTGAAATGACCAAAAGCCAGAGGACGTTACTTGTTTTTAGAGTACATAGGCTCATGTATTTAAAACTTTGGCCTCCCCCAAAGTCTATGACAATGAATTAGCCTGTTACTGCTGCTACCTCCCTA